>NW_017731487.1:1936032-1954634 GCF_001890085.2 Hipposideros armiger | reverse complement strand
CCTAGTCCTCGCTCTCCCCAGGCCCTGATAAGGACTAAGCTATTTTCTGTCTCTATGGATTTGCCTATTCTGGACATTTCATATGAATGGGGTCATACAATATGTGTCTTTTTGTGCCTGGCTTTCTCCTCTTATGTCTTCAAGGTTCATCCAGGTTGTAGCTTATATCAGAACTTCATTCCTTTTTACAGCTGAATAATATTCCGTTGTGTAGCTAGAGCACATTTTACTAATCCACGTATGTGTTGATGTTTATTTGGGTTGCTTTTACCTTTTGGCTATTATGAATAATAATGCCTTGAATATCTGTGTGCAAGTTTTTGTTTGACATATGTTTTCATTTCTCTTAGGTATTTGCCTAGGAGTGGAATTGCCGGGTCACATAGTAACTCAATGCTTAACTTTTTGAGGAACTGCCAAACTGTTTTCCACAGCAGCTGCATCATTTTACATTCCCACCAGCAGTGCATGAGGGTTCTGCCGATTTCTCCACATCCCCGTCAACACTTATTTTCTGTTGTTTTGATTATAACCATCCTAGTGGGTGTGAAGTGGTATCTCATCCTGGCTTTGATTTCCATTTCCCAGATGACTAATGGTGTTGAGCATCTTTTCATGTGCTTATTGGCCATTTGTATGTCTTCTTTGAAGAATGTCTGTCAGATCCCTGTGCATGTGTTAATTGGTTGTTTGCTGTTGTTGTTGAGCTGTACCCCCTGATTTTGAACCTCCTTGAGGTTTTACTCCCTTTTCCCCCCCAACCCAGGTCCTCACAACAGTCTTCCCCTTCCCCCAGCCAGCATGACCAAGCTTTCTTTTTTTTTTTATATCCAAACAACAACACAGATATTAAACTTTCTACCACTTCTTCCTTCTTTTTTCTAGTCCCTTCCAAAGATGCTAGTTTTTCCTTTGGGCTTTTTGTTTAGGTATCACCGCCCCAATCTATTATAGATCCTTCCCTTTGGGTAGCACCATCCTGGCTCACTTGATATTTGGGACTATTTTTAAATGTATCCATTAAACCTTAGACAATTAACATAACTCTGAGACTTCCTCCTGATTTGGGAGGAAAGAAAGCCATTTGCCTCACTCAGCCGTGGATTCATTAAAAAGCTCATCAGTGAGGGGCTGTTCGGGGGCCTTTCCCATTTGTGGCAAAGTCACTAGACACTAAACAGCAACTCCCTCTCATCCAAAGCCAAACACAATGAATGTTGTACTGTGAAGATTTCCCGCATCTCCAAAAAAGAATACAACATTCGGATTGTGGCCCAGATAACATCATGTTTCTGGCAAACATGGGGAACTTGTGATTTCTCCTGAAAAATATCACAAGGAAGGTTATTGACATGTTCATGGCTGGCTGTAAAGCACCTGCCATTTCTGAAACGAATCATTTGTGAGTTGGAATGGACTGCTACATGCTACAGCTTCAGGTGTGCCCTTGACCCTGGCTTGGCGGGGGTGGCGGGGTGGGGGGAGTAGGTATGGAGCAAGCTTTAGAAGGAAAGAATGAAGCACCACAGGTGGAATTTCCGGAAGCAGGAGGTTGTGAAGGGTGGGGGCAGAGGCGTCTCTGAAATCACCTCGCCTGGGCTGTTTCCTGCTTCACGGCTGCGTGGGACCAGCCCTTGGAATAGATTTCCAGCTGGTCCAGTTCTAGATTGAAGTCAATTTAAATTGAGTTCAAATATCAAAAAGGATATGCCTGAAGAATTAATTACATGCCTCCTTCCGGCCCTCCAGGATTAGATATTTGAAGTGAGAGGAGAATACTGAGAAAAGCCTGAATGTTTAGAGACCCCGTTTTCTTGTATAGGCCCATGTAATCCTCATAACTGCATGGCACCCCATTTTCTGGATGAAGAAACTGAGGCTCAGGGAGATTAAAGGACTCAATCAATATTCAAACTCAAGTTTTTTGGATTCAGAATCCATTCACTCCCATTATGCTAAGCCACAGGCAGCATTAGGTAGCAGCATATCCAAGAACAATAAAAAGTGTTTTTAAAAAGTAACTTGGCGGGCCAGCTGAGCCGCGCGATGGTTAAGAGCTGGCTTGGGACGCCAGAGGGCCCCGGTTCGGATCCCACATATGAGGGCCAGTGACACTGCCCTCCACAGCTAAGATGCTGAACAACAGCTCAACCTGGAGCTGGGCTCCCGTGAGTTGCCGGCAACGGCGTAGGCTGCAGCTTCTGCTGCAGTGGGTTGCCATGGGCTACCGTGTGTAGCCAGCAGCCAGCGTGAGCGGCCAGCAGCTGCAGTGAGCAGCCATCCAGAAGCCGGCGACTGATCTGCCTCGCCCGGGAAGAGTGCAATGATGGTGCCAACTTGGGCCAGTGAAGCAACGTCCTCCACGACTAGACTGAAGAACAAAAGGACAGTAACTTGTCTGTTCCCATCCCCCCAATTCCCCAATAATAATAAAAAAATCTTTAAAAAAAAAAGTAACTTGGCAAAGTCTGGTTACTATTTCCTCATCCATTCATCACTTGGTATTTTCACAAGTGGATAAAATGCACCCTCTTAAGGGTTCACAATTGCTCTAAGAATAACCAGGTTTGTAAGAGCCCTGGCAGTGTTCCTTTTGGTTCTCTCATGGCAGATTTCATACATCTTTAATTTATATTTAAACTTTGGGTACACACGATACGTTGTCACTAAAGCCCACCCATCTGCCCCGGGCAGGGTAGTTATGCTGGCTGAGGGTATCCTGACCCAGGCATTTTGCCCCCAGGGGAGGGGGTCTGCCCTCTGAGGGCACAGCTAGGTGATGGCCTCCAGGGCGCTTCTGCCCCGAGCTGCTGGGGTGCATTTCTAAGGCCTTTGCCCTCAGAATGTCAGTGGCCATCTTGTCCTAGGTTCTGAACTCCCTCCTCAAACCTGCCGGTCCCTGGGTTATGCATCCCCTAGACTCTGAGTGACTGTCACCCCGTCAGCGCCAGCGGAAGCATCCCTTTTCCTGCTCTTCCCCTGCCCAGGGGACCTGGGTTTGCTTCCTCCAGTGTCTGTTGCCTGTTAGTTTCAAGCAGTTCAAGCTGGATTTTTAAAACACCACCTAGCTTCTTACATCAATCTCCCCACAACGTGAATGCTAGGTTGGCAAGCTCTCTTTTGGTTGCGGTTCATGGAAACCCAACTTGAAGTAGCTTAGAGGAGAGTCAAGTTTGATTGTGAGGCTGAGGCAGTCAGGGAAGGGTGGGCTGCAGCCAGGCCTCTCAGACGCCAAGAGCCTCCAGGATTTTCTCCCTCATCTCAGACTCTCCCGAAATGTCACTTTTATTTTCTCCTAACTGCAGACTGACTGCCGCCTACAGCACAACATGGCAACCAACATCCCCAAATTCCAATTGGTTCTGCCTGGGTCTGTTAAAGGATTAATATTTTTTTAAGAGTAAAATTGTGATGCTCATAGAAATATAAAACGAATACAGGTCAAAGATTTTATTTAACTAATTCAAAAGAAAATCGGGAATGCTGAAATGACTTTGCTAATTGATGCAAAACTGACTTCTTTCCTCGGGGATGTCATCAATTGCAATTTGAAAGGACAAAATTATTGACATTTCCATGAGCAGAAATAATTTGCCTCATGATCAGCTCTCCGTAGTCTAAAGTTTCATCTTTAGAAAGTTGAATAAAAATCAAAGACAATGAAAGATAGACCCTTGTAAACTCAGGTAACCTCGGGCATGTCTCCTAGGCAATATCTAGCAGCTCATTAAAAGGACAGCTAATCATTTTTTGTCTCTTTCAGAGTTTCACATTTTTGGGGGGTCAATTAACTGTGGCCAGAGGGGCAGCGTGCTGTGAGCAGCCCATCCTGGGACAGGTGTACGTCCCCATAACCAACACTCCATCCAGAAGGCAGGGGTGTGTGCCGGGCCATAGCTAAGGGGAGCCCACCTGAGGATATTGGGGTCTTTCCCAGAGATGGTGAAATAGCTGTTGCTGGGATTACACTCCCATCTTGTCCACATGCTGCCCCCTGTGAGAGCTTACACACCTTTCAATTTTCTCTCATTTCCCGCACTTCTTATTTTGAGTACAAGAACAGAACCTGTGTTTACATTTGCAATGTACATTCGTCCCTAAGTTCCCAATGTTTTCTTCTGGACCCATTTTCTGTTTACCTAGCAACTGCTAACGTCTTCATACTGCTGATTGTGTATCATTCATTCACTTGCCCAATACATACAAGCACAGTACAAGCTAGGCTCTCTATTTGTTTCTGGGTGTTCACCTACAAACCTCATGCACAAAGGGCCCTGCCTCGCTGAGCATTCCTTTTAGTGGAGAAGACAGACAGCAAACTGGGAAATGCATACACAATATTATTATTTCCAATGGACACAGTTCTAAGAAGAAAAGAAGTGAGCAGCTGGAACCAAAGTGTTGGCTGGGTGGTCAGAGGGAGACGTCAGACGTGAGGACGAGCCAGCCCTGCAGAGACCCTGGGTCACGCTCAGGCTCTAGGGATTGGGTACCCAAGGCTTCAGGGACAGGCTTGGTGAGTGGGTGGAGCAGCTCGGATGGACAGGGACTCTGAAAGGCAATTGAAAGACATAGCGAGAGTCCCTCACCTCCATAGGGGGGGCCTCAGGAACAAGCCACTATCAGTCCCTCCACATGAGCACATAATTTGGTGCAACTGCTGTTCCCTGGACAATAATTAGCTATCCAGTTGTTCCTTGATAATACTTGGATGATCTAAACCTGATTCATTCTGGGTATTCTTTCCCTGCACCCCCACATATCTAATTAACACCTTCTCCTAAAGACAGAAGGGATAAGTCATTAACTGCCGCAGAGGCCCCACAATTTCTACTTCAGACGGGAGCCGACTGCCCACTGTGCTGAGTGCTGGGCTGGGGAGAGGGCACATCACATGCCCTCCAGAAAGGAGAAAAACAGGCATGAAGGAGTCCAATAGTTATAAGGCTGTGAATTACATGGGATCACAGGACTGGGGACCTCAGAGAAGAGAAGGTGGAAGGGTCGGCACTCTCCTGGTTCACCCTCATCTCCAGGTGAAGTCACCAGGTGCCCGTATTTGTGAGCTGGTTCCTGCTGGGCTGGGCCCTGGCTTCCTGGCTCCCAAGACGGTTCATGAAGCCCCGGGATGAACAGATATGGCACCTGGCTTGTCTCCACGTCCCCAGGGTGCACGGATGGGACACAGCTCCCCTGAAATCCAGCAGAAGCTACTTGCTGGCTGCTGGGCTAATGGCACAAGGATGGCTGGAGGGTGAATGACACAGAATTCAGACTTGACCTCAAATTACTAAGTCTGCTTTCTACCACAATACCACTGCACAGCTCTGTTAAACCCTAGTTCTATTCTGTTTAAATTGTTTTGAAATATCCTGTTAAGCTAGTTCATGCATTCTCATCCAAGTGACATTCTCACCCAAGAGGGAAGAAACTGGTTCTTGGGTGAAAAGTTTTTACTCTTCTTATAAATAAAGCACAGATAGACATATAGAGCATGGACAGACATGCAGTGTATCCTGGGGTATTAAAGCTTCATGGAGAGGGGTGCGAATAGGAAAGCAGTCTCAAAAGTCTCTTTAGGGACAAATGAAGACGATTCTGAGAAATGCTGTGCTTGGGCCGGCCGAGTGGCGTGATGGTTAAGAACTGGCTTGGGATGCCAGAGGGCCTTGGTTCGGATCCCACATATGAGGGCCAGTGATACTGCCCTCCACAGCTAAGATGCTGAACAACAGCTCAACCTGGAGCTGGGCTGCAGTGAGTCGCCGGCGATGGCGTAAGCTGCAGCCCCTGTGGCAGTGGGTTGCCATGGGCTACCGTGTGTAGCCAGCAGCCAGCGTGAGTGGCCGTCCAAAAGCCCGTGACTGATCTGCCTCGCCCAGGAAGAGTGCAATGATGGTGCCAACTTGGGCCAGTGAAGCAACGTCCTCCACAACCAGACTGAAGAACAAAACAGCAACTTGTCTGTTTCCCCTCCCCCAATTCCCCAGCGCTGTTCCCATCCCCCCAATTCCCCAATAAAAATCTTTAAAAAAAAAGAAAAGAAATGCTGTGCTCAATGGAAGGGAGCCTGATGACCCCACCCCACCCCCTTTTTGTTTAAAGAAATAGATTTGGAAGCAAGTTTGAGTGCTTCAGAGATTAATGAAGATACATAATTTATCCATTCATTAATCAATCATTCACCAAATATTACCGAGCACGTATTATATGCGGGCACCATTCTAGGTGCTGGGAACATAGTACCAAAAACTTCCTGTGTCCAGAAGGTTTTCATTCTAGTGGGAGGGACAAGACAAAACGAAGTAAGCTTGTTCAATGGTGAAAACTGCTATGGGAAAAGCAAAGCCTGAGAGAAGATGGGTGGGGGTTTGGGAGGGGTGCAGTGTAAGACAGGGAGGCCAGGCACGGCCTTGCTGCAAAGGTGGGGCTGCAGTAAAGGCCTGAGGGGCTGAGGAAGCCTCCGTGGGGGCCTGGGGCGGGGTGGTCGGGACAGTCTCCCAGGCAAAGGGAACAGAAAATGCAAAGGCCTTGAGGTAGGAGGTTTCCTGGTTTTGGAGAAGCAGTGAGGAAGCCAGAACAACTGATGGGAGCAAGAACCGTAGGTGACAGGTGAGAGCAGAGGGGTGGGGTGGCGAACAGATCACGCTGGGCGGTGGGGCCATGTGACGACTTCAGAGCGAGGTGTTATTCTGAGTGGGGTAAAAGCCTGTGTAGGTTTTGAGCACGTGATTGGACACATAGTAGAAGCATTGCTCCAGGTGCAGTGTTGAGAACCTAGTGGGTGACAAGGTAGAAGCGAGACCTGTCAGGAGGCAGGACAGTGACCCAGCCCAGGGCGGCAGAGCCTGGATGGGCATTTGAAGGTGCAGCTGGACCTACACTCTTTTTCCAAATACTGAAGTCTATGTTAGTTAGAGTCTATATTAACACAATAAATTTCTATTTTCTCCTCTTAATTTGCATATCCTAGAAAATCTATAAAAAAATTTATTACCTTTGTAGTACAAAGCAAACAAACCAGAGAAAGGAACAATAGGAAGTTAAAGATCTATCAGAAACTCTAAAAAATTGTTCCGTTATGACTTGTCATTTTATTGCAGAGAGCGTTAGAGCAGAAAGTGCAGAACTGCCGGGGTAAAGTAGCTCTGTGCTAAACGACCTTTAGGAAAGTGGTCTGGGGTCAGGAGCCCATCTTTTCCATCATTCCCGAGTGCCAAGTACAAGAATTGTTGGCTTGGTGCCTGGGGAAACATTACACACAGGGAGGCCGAGAATCTCCACCGAATGAGGCTAAGAGTCCCCGTCCTAATCACGGAACAGGACGCACGAAGGCGGCCCTGCTCACAGGCAGACCTCATCATTTCTGGACCTAATTAGGCAACTCTGACCCTCACTCAAGGTTCAAGGAAATTCTTTAAAACATTAAATGTGAGCTACAGTGTCCCTCTCCCGTGATTTCCTGAAGAGATTCAAGTTACTTCATGATTCTATTCACAAATGACAGCGATTCCCAAACAGAGCTCGTGTTTGCCAAAAAACAGTCAATGCTTTTGTAATGAATGATTAACATTTATCTTCTCAAAAGTGGGGGTTTTAATTCTTATTCTTTTCGTGGCATTAAAATGCAGGTCATTTCAAAACAGAATCTGCCATTCCAATGGCTTTACGTCTTCCCTAGAAAGAAACCATAATATTTTAAAATTCTTTTTTTTCCTAAAAAGAAAGGGGTTATCAATTGCCTCAACAGGTAGATAAGAAGGAGGAAAGCAAGACACACTTCTAGGCATTTTTCTGCCTTTCAAATCCTTCTGCCTGCCCTCCTGGCCCCAAACCTGTTCCAGCCAGATAGGAAATCTATTCAGAATGTGAATCTGAACTGAGCCCCATTACCTGCCAATTTTCCCTAATTTTCAACCAATACTTCTTCTTTTTAATTTTCTTGAAATATAATACATCTCCAAAGGCTGCATTGACTTGCATGAAATTCTTTCAAAGGAAGAGATACCATAGCAAGAACAGAAAATAAATGCTTTAAAAAATAAATGAATTGAAGGCAAAAATAATGGAAGCGGCTTTTCACAGGAGAAAAACTAGGAAGAACAAAGCGCTGAGACTTTTCTCAGAACTTAGAGAGACGGGAAAGTGAAAAGGCAGGAAAGATGATGACATAACAAGAGCCTCCACTGAGAGCTCGCTGCCCAGCTGGCAGGTTCCAAACGCTTTTCCTGTGTTATCTCACTTAGTCCTTGAACACTATGACATGCTTATTATTGTTGTTGTTGTTATTAATATTGGGCACCTTTTACAAACAAAGGATGGAGAGAACATCTGTTTCTGCCAGAAAGAAAATCGCAAATAGAAAAAGAAGTTCATCTGGCTGTGCTCAGCCTCAGCTCTCCAGATTTCCAGTCCCAAACGTGCCCTCCTGTATCCTGACTCAACTCAGGGCCAGTGCCTTGCAGGGGGAGGGGGGCGGAGAGACCAGGGAAAGCCATGTGGTCCAAGCACATTCGGATTCCCAGGAAAAAGCTCTGACTACACCTCAGTTTGATAACACTTCAGTCATGGAGTGTTGGAGCCAAGAGGACTTGTGCGGTGATCCAGTGTGACTCCGTGTCTTACTGAGAAAACCAGGAAGGCCAAGGAGGGACGTGCCTTGCTGGAGTCACCCAGAGAATCGGTGGAGAGCTGAGACGGGAGCACAGGCCCTCCTCCCAGTTTGGCGTTCTCACTTCAGCGTGTGTCTCACCATCCCCTGTGGTGCAGCTGGCTGCCTGTCTCCCTCTCCCTCTCCCTCACCACCTCCTCCCTCCAGTCACATGATGAGCCCTGAGGACAGGCTAGGTTGGGTTTAACCCTCTTCAGAACCCATGAGAGCATCTTGCCCATAGTTGGCATTCAATCTATGCTCATGATTGATTACTGTCTTCCAAGGTCAATGGTTCTGTCTTTGCCCATCCCATATCATCGTCAAGGCCATTAACTCACGCTGGTGCCATTGCTTTTTTTCCTGATGAACTCAAGCAAACGGAGAAGACGACAGACTGGAGACTTACCCCAGACCCTACAGCAAACATTGGCAGAGACAAAAGAACTCTTCAGTTCTGCCCCAGTGCCCATTTAATCTGAAAGGGAATTTCTCCAACACACATTTGCTGAGCACCTGGTCTGTGCCGGGCACTGGACTAGGCTGAGAGGTACACGAGATGGACCAGACCAGGGCCCTGCTCTCTTGTCATCCTTCCTCTAGGAGGAAAGACCAGAGAGCTAGGAAGAGGCGTGCCCAGTGGATGCCAACCTGCACAGTGAGGGAGTTCTCCTGTAGAAAGAAGAAGGTTGGGTTGACCTAGGCAACAAGGGGGTTAAGAGTTTCAGCAAGAATTTAGTTACACAATATACCATGGGGCCCATGCTAGTAAAGGAAAGAAGTGAAGATGAGGGGTGGAAGGTACAGAAGACAGGATGACATCTCTAAGATGTCAACATGCAGGTATGACAGGAACGAGGGAGAGAAGGATTGGAAGATTAAATACTGTGGTCAGAGTGGGCACTGGGTTTCAGGATTTCCAGGATGGTGTGTGTCTGGATGGTAGTAAGTTCCAGCACTGACCAGACTCCATAACTAGTGACCCTTCCCTCCGGCCCACCTAGAATCCTAGAAGCCACCATAGGACAGAGGAAGATAACGCAACAGCCCTGAGCTGGTCCTGAGTCAATCAGAGATTTTGTGACGCGTCTCTGGATTCCTTTCAGCTCCGCTGATGTATTTAAAGGGCCCTCCCACAAAGGCTCTTCTCTAACCTGTTTTGATTCTCCCTTCACTCAGCCTTTGGAATACCTTAAGAATGTTCATTCCTTTTTTGGGCAAAACAATTACTGTGCAAACAGACTCATTTTCTCTTGCCAGTTACCTTGAAGTTGTCACTTGCACTAAAATAGAATCTGAACTAAATATAGGTACGCTGAAGTGGGTTTCCACCTGTCTCATCTTGCTTCCTGACACCTGCGGCACTATCCTTTTCAAAGCAAAATAAAGCTGTGTGCAGACGCACAGACACCCACCAGGAAATACAAGCACATTTAGGGAACGGACGTCTTGGATAACAGACACTTTTATCTTTCAACCTCCTATCTCCCCTTTATTTTTTTCAGAAAGCTAGGGAACAGAAGTAGCAGAAATGCCAAACAACTTTTTTGGCTGTAGCTCTGAAGAAAGGATCTGAAAAATGGTCGGCCTGTAAGATAAAGATGTGGGCTAGATGTGCTGCCTTTTTAAATGTCAAGGTTTTTTATTGAATAGGCATTGAGTTGGAAGGGAAAGGTCAAAGCTGGCAGACTCAACTCATACTCAGAAAAGCAGCTCGCACTTCCTTTTCTCCCCACCACCTCCCCTCCCAAATGGACGGTTGCTAACGTCACCCTAGCTTTCGGCACGACAATTAACGGCTCACGAGAACCAGCCAAAAAATAAACCAGATTAAGGAACGGCTCAGTGAAATGTAATAGCTGCTTAGTGTCGTCCTTAAACCTAAAATGATTTGTGGCAACTAGAAATCCTATTTTTTAATTAAAGAAAGTCTCCATAGGCAAAGAGTCAGAGAGGGTCTCAGGTTCTACCAGGCCCCGGGCTCCTTCTCCTCTCCTCACAATGAAATAACTTGATTCCTGATATAGGCTCAGATTCAGCACCAGCACTGGGACCAAGCCAGCCTCTGTCTGGGGGGATCTAGACACAACAGATTGTGCCAAACAAGTCACCCAGGATGGTGTCTGCTCTGTACACCACACGCCCACAGGGGTCAGGCATATGGTGGGCATGTGCTTGTTCCTGGAGATGCTTAGGCCTAAATAGCAGAGTGTCTGCCTGCCTGAATCTCCCTGCAGCCTGGAAGAGACAGATAATCAGATGACTACAGTGCCAGGAGGTCAGGGCTCTGACAGGGTGGCAGAGGAGGCACAGGGGAACCCAGAGGAGGAAGACTAAGTCTCCTCTTGACATTGGACCAAATCGCAGGAAATGGGGCCGCCAGCAGTCTTCTTTGGCTGGGCTTTGTATTCCAGCCCAAAAGCGGGTCTTGTTTTGTCCTCTGTACACCTGGGTGTTCTTGCATCTAGGTGCTTGACAGATGCAGCCAACCTCCCCACATCCTTCCTATATCCAGGTGCTCTCACCACCAGTCTCAGGCTTGGCTGCCTGTTAGAATCCCCTGGGGAATGTTAAAACTCTGGGACAAGGGCCACACCTCAGACCAATGAAGTCAGAAGCCCCAGGAATGGGACCCAGGCAGCAAGAATTTCTAAAGCCTTCCAGAAAGTTCCAGTGCGCTTCGTCTTTCTGACCAATCCACTGATCTACCCCCAGCTTCTGGTCTTGTGTTCATCTGCCGGTTTCTGCCCTACCTGAGAAGTCATTCCTGCCTCCAGGTCCCAGGGCTGCCCAGCCTGGCCCATCTCCAGGCTGGCGGCTCCCAGCATCCATCTGACAGCTGGAGGCATACAGAAAACCAGTCACACTTGTCCAGGGAGGTAGAAGGAAGCTTCTTTGACTGGTGCTTTATAGGGGTTTCGGGAGTCTGTCAAGCCTATTTGCTTTGAATTTCTGCAGAGATTAGACACAGAGAAGAAACCCACAAGGACAAATAGATCTGTCCCACCAACAGCAGCCACCATGCATTCCTCGTAGGTACCAAAGGGAGTGCGGGCAGCCCTCCCTCGGGGATGGGGAAACCAGCTGAGACCACAGTGATACCTCCTTTGCCGAGGGCCTACAAGGTGTCCCCTCTAGGCATTCCCCGTGCATTATTTCAGGTGTCACTCACATTAACCCTGTTTTACACATGAAAGTGCTGATGCCCAAGGAGTAATTGAATGTTTAAGTTCATCCAGGTGGCAAAAGAAGAAACCAAGATTTGAACCCAGACGTGACACTCCAGTTCTTCCCACTACATCTAGTTGAAGCCACCGGTCACAGTTCAAAGAGAATGACCCACCCTGTCCTCAAGTGAGAGCCGCGGCTGTGGGGCACTGCCCATCCACGGGTGCCTGTGCTCCTCCAGGACCCCAGATCCCGGCTGGGAGGAAGAGGCGAGCTTTCCCACGGACAGCTGCACCAAGGTGTCTGGGTGCCAGGATCACAACCCCGTTCTCTCATCCTGAACGCACCCGGCAGTTGGGGTTTGCCATCTAGCCTCCTGTGAGTCTGGGCAGGCGGCTCGGTGTCCACAGGGCACAGGGTCCTTCCAGCACAACGTCTGGCGCACCTTCCTCCTGGCCTCTCAGATTAGCTGTCTCAGTTTCCACTTTGGAGGTTTCTTTTCCCTGCTCTGCATTTTCCATCGGATGATAAACCTTGTTGCCTTCTCATTGGAATGATGTGTTTTTCTAAGCCAGGACCCATTTATAGGCAAAATGATATGAAAAAACACATTTAGAAGCTCATTTTCTTTTCTAAGTAGATGCTGGGTGAGTGGACAGCTCAGCGATGAAATGTACATGGTGATTTCACAGTTATTATTGGCCTTATGAGATTTTTCAGCCAAATAATCACTTCACCAATAAAAGATCAAATTCCAGAATATTGCTCTTATCTTTGTGGTACAATGCCTTCTGACTAAAATAACCCCAAACAACACTGAGGTTTTCGGGAAGGTCCACTTAAAGGAATTTATGGCTTAGGGGTGTAAGCATCTCAGAGATTCAGCCTGGTTTCAAATCCCACGGTCTTTCTACAAGGCGGGCTCCTCACACAGGATTCCTTTTAAAAGCAGGTCAGCATCAGCTGGCATTGGCTCCAGCTCCCGCCCCCTGCACTGCACAGCTGGGGACAAGTGTCCCGATGGCAGCTGCCCTCCCCTCCTGCCTAGCAGCCTCTCACCTCCCCAAGCTCCTCCATCCGGCTTCCCACATGGCCAACATTCATCGCCAGGTGGTTTTCTTGTTCAAGACAAGGAGCCAGACGGAAGGTTCCCTGGAGGACCCTTCCTGCACGGGGGTCCATCAGGAAAGTGGGAGTGGCCTCTCTCTGGGAGACGACTCTGGCTGGACTCTGGCTGCAGCCATCCGCTCCGTCCCAGGGTCTCCCCAGAGGATGCAGTGCCCAGGTGGGGACACTTTCCCCATCAGCTGCCTTTCTGGGCTGTGCTTTTAGTCCCTGAAACAGAGAAGGCCACTTTGGCAGGGCAGAGCGGGCGGTCCCAGTGCAGTTGTCCGCTTGGCTGTTGACGATAATCTGCTTCTCCAAAGCCACACTGTTCTGACGGCTGACAGGCCAGGCCAGCAGCAATCACACCATCACCAAGACAGGGTGAGCCACTAGGTGTCCCATGACTGTTCCCGGAGGCGTGCCCATTCCTAAGGGAAGAGCATTAGCAGTTTCTGCTCATCTTGGCAGGCCAGCCCGGGAAGAAAGCCACTGGGGGGTGAGGGTGGGGGTACTTGTGTCCAGGCGCCACTGCTAGGGAGCCCTGGAAACCCTCACAGGCAGACAGGGGCTTGTTCTCACCATTGTCCTGTCACAGCATTTGTCGCAGGGCGACAGCCCAGGGCCCACTGCAAGGAGGAATTTCCACGTTGTCCGGCCACGGGACAGTGACTTTCCTGCCTGGTCACTCTCAAACCCTCCATGGCTCCTTTTGCTCACCAGCATAAAGGGGAAGCTTCGAGGCCCATGTTCGAGGTCATGTGTCTATATGTCATTGTCCTCTGTTCATACTCTGCACAGAGAGCATTCATCCAACAGTTAATTCTGGGAGGCGACAATGGCCCAGGTACTGCTCCCCTGCATTTGGCCAGGCTCTCCCTCCTCCAAGCCCTCATCTCCACGTGCTCCCCCTTGCCTGAGTGCCCATGCCACCCACCCCTTCTGCATGAGGTGGTGTCTCATGTGGCCTTCAAGGCCTAACTCAGAAGCCACCACCAGATCAACACCTGTCCGCTCGCTGGCAGGAGCCCGCTCTCAGTGCATAGCCTGTGACACTGG
This sequence comes from Hipposideros armiger, assembly GCF_001890085.2. NCBI lineage: Eukaryota > Metazoa > Chordata > Mammalia > Chiroptera > Hipposideridae > Hipposideros > Hipposideros armiger. The sequence goes on along the minus strand of NW_017731487.1, from coordinate 1,940,653 downwards.
CCTCTTCTCTCCTTGGAGACGGGGCATCATAGCCATCGACGTCCCCATCAGCACCTGCAGACGGTGAGCTCGTCGAGGGTAGAATCGATGTCTAACTATCCTGTGTTTGCAGAATGAAGGCAGTAAGGAGGAATTACTCTTTGGTGGGTGGGAAGGAGTAAAATCAAGTTATCTGCAGTCTTCTTTCAAGATTCGAGTCCAAACTTCTTTTAGATCTTAAGATTTTGGGGGTTTAAGCATGCATGTCCCAAAGCATTTTCTAGAGAATGCTATATCAAGAATTTTTAGAGTATCTGAGAAATTCCACGGACAAGAAACTCATTTGTTTTAAGCCCAGGGCTAGAGGGCAAGACTTCTTTTAAGGATAACCACTGATGTCCAAAATAAAGTGATGGAGCACATGGGATAAGAGTGCTCTGATGGAGAAGGTTGATGAAAACCCATTCCAGACAGCAGACGACCACATTTAAAAACAAGAATTTTAACTCACTGCAACCCCAGAGGAATTAGCCCTTAACATGGGGGGAGGAGCCCTTCTTGGACAAGATCACAACAGCCCCCCACTTCGAAAGTGCCAGGCAGAGCTGACCAGCATGGCAAGCCTGCCCCCTGCAGACTCCCCTGTGCCCTCCAGCCCTTCCCTTTGCCATCTTTTTAGAGTTGGGGGGCATTTTAAAGAGACAGAGACCAGGAGACTAGGACCCACAGTAAGAAACATGTTTACATCACAACCCAGTACACAGGCACATACGCATATAAATAACTAAATTAAAAGTTTCACAAAACAGTGCTTACCCTGGCTACATGCAATACAGCCTGATATTTTCTATCCAGTTACCTTTCTTTCTTTTCTTTCTTTCCTTCCTTCCTTCCTTCCTTCCTTCCTTCCTTCTTTCTTTCTTTCTTTCTTTCTTTCTTTCTTTCTTTCTTTCTTTCTTCTTTCTCTCTCTCTCTCTCTCTTTCTTTCTTTCTTCCTTCCTTTCTTCCCTCCCTTCCTCCCTCCCTCCCTTCCTTTCTTCTTTTCTTTTTTTTTTTTTGATACTTGTTGTGACTTCATGAGCTTAAATAGACTTCATGAGCCTCTAATGGGTCACAACAAGCAATGTGAACAACACCGGACTGGACTGATCACCTAAAGAAGGAAAGTTCCTGGGACATTAGGAAATCTGTCACTATGTAGGCTGGGAGAGAGCAGGGACTGGAGAAAACTCAGACCATTTCATGTTACAGCCATGCTGAGTTGGACTGCCTTATCAGCTGGTTGTGTGAGCAAGTTATAAAGCAGGGTTTGCAAACTTAAGTGCCCACAAGAGCCTGCCAGGTAACCTCCATATCCAAGCAGGCCTGTGCCTGAGCCACCAGGAGATATGGGCCAGTGGGAACTGGAGAACGTGTGCTCCTTCTAAGGGGGCAGCTGCTTCTCAGCCCCAGTGATGAAAGGAGAGCCTCTGATTATTCAAGAGAAACTAGAAAGTGGAATATTTATGGGAAAGATCCTAGTTTTAAAATGTTAGCAAATAATATTTTAAAACATGTAAAGCACTGTGAAAGCAGCTTCTTAGACCCAAGTCTGTCTCCAGANCACTCTGTAGATGAAACATTTAGTTCACACTATCTCCTACCTCACTTGTCTTCCTTCCAGAATTTTCTTGTTCATAACAATAGTTTTGTTTAATTTAATATATTTAACTTTAAAAATACACAGAAACCTCTATCTCTTGTTCCAACAACTGTATACAGGATTCCCTCATTTTCTCTACGTAGAACGAAGGACGTACTTCTCCCACCCTACCCTACACCCCCCGCCCCAATCTCCCCAGCCTCCCGGTTTTCTCAGTTCCTCCATTACTTTTAATTTATCAGGCCTTATAATATTAATATTTTGTTCAGTATCTGTAATTAACTCCTGAATTAACAACCTAATTGCCTATAGGTTAATTCTAAAAACTAAAGTCAATAGAGCTTACAGTATTATAATTATACAAATATTATTTTCTGTCAACTAGTGTGATTTGATCATAGAAAGGAAACATCATTTCATGTTATTAGCAGCTTCCCCAAACACGGTGGCGATGGCTCTGGGAGGTCTGCATCCTCGGGTCACCCGCATCCCACACTTCAGGTTCATTGTCACCTCGTGTCTGTGTGGCCACCACCACTGTCTTCTAAGAGGAATGGAGGACGCTTATAACGTGAGTTGAATTTGATACTTAAAATGATTAATATGCTACAGCACCCAACTGCGATGGGCTTGTTTCATGTTGTTACCCGAACTCACCATCTAGGTGGTGGGGGTCTGTGTTGTCAGGTACAAGTGCCAGGGACAATCCTGTTTTGCCAGGTAACTGACAGGAGGTTCCTGGGCAGTCCACACAAAGTGGGCCATAAACTCCTAGTTCTATGTTTTCTTTTCATTCATCTAATTAGGGANGCTGGGTGGACCTCAGCCGTCCAGGAGGTAGGATCGACAGGTCTTAAGCACAATTAGATGTGGGTGTCTGGGGAGGAAGGCTCTTGAGTGTTGCATCGCATGCCCAGCAGAAGAAGCTGGAAGCCACAGCCGAAGGACAAGGGGACCCTGAGCCGCGAGGAGGTGGCCCAGTCATCCCTCCAGGTGGGGAGAGAGGACTCATGAAAACCAGATGTCTGCCCAAGGCTGTGTTTTTCATGACTCCTGCCAAAAGAGGGAAGAGAAGAACTTGGGATTTTGTACCCACACACATTCACTGAGCGCTTGTTAGGGGTCAGGCACCAGGAGTTTCAAAAAGGAATGGTCTCACCCACAAAGGACTTATTGCCTACTACGCAGTTTTCTGCCAGCATAATGAAATTTCCCCCCCCCAGAATTCTAGAAAATTCCTGCTCCAGTATGACTTCTTCTTAACTAAGTACATCTGCAAAGGCTCTATTTCCAAGTAAGGTCACATTTCAAGGCCCCAGGAAGGACATGAATGGGGGTGGGGGCATCGTCTACCCCACTACATTTATGCTTAATTTTTATCGCATCCATTTTTAACTTATATTTTTGTGCATAATGTATTACTAAAGTAGTACTGGAATACATATACTTCAGCATGTAACTATACATATATTGGTGGTGCATACATCCACGAAATATTTTCACTGATGTGTGGAGACCATGTGTCCCTATCACAATTGCCCCCGTGAAGGAAGTAGGGTGGCTCCAGGATGAGACCAAGATGGTTGGTGGCAGGTGTTTGGGAGCAGTGGGTGACCAGATGCTCCCCTGGTGGAGAGGAAGACACAGCTCTGACTCTTCCCACGGCTTGAGGAGCCGCGTCCCTCCAGACCGCCTCCAAAAACAAGGAATCTGTTAGGCCTCCAAATGCTGCTTGGTATTTTGCAAAGTGCCAGGAAGCTATCGTCTGTCCTATGCATCTGTTGATTTGTTCTGTTATTTGAAAGCAAACAAGAAAAATAAAACAAAACCCAGAAAGCCTCCTTGTGGATGGACATCCTTCAGAATTGTCTCCAGTCTCACGTGTGGTCTCAGCACACGCCTGCTTCTTTTCTGCTGCAGTGTCCCAGGCAGTGGTGCTACAGAAAGTTTAATTCTAAAACTGGGGAAGTGAGTGGGTCCGGCTGCACTGCTGACCATCCCTCTGGAAGACACGTTCCCTCGTTCAGTCTCCCCTTCACCCTTGCATTCTCAAGCTGGTCCCCTTGGGCACAGCAGATGCTATGGTGCCAGGGTGAGGGTGGATCGGGGCACAAGGAAGCTCTGGGTTTCAGTCCGAGGGACAGCGCTGGCCTGAGTCAGGCCTGGCCCAAACGAAAAGCTCAGTCTTAGGGGCTTCTGTTTCCAGAACATCTTGCCCAGAGGTAGAGTGAAACTCCCTCCAGCTCAGGCCTTTCCTCGCTGCTTTAAGAAAGGGAGCCTTCCTGTCCTCACAGAGCTTTCCCTCTGAAGGCCCAGCCTGGGGGACGGCAGCGTGGTCCCCTGTCTGGCCCAGACGCCTCCTTGCCTCTGGAAGAAGCAGACCTCCAATCCTCCGATTCCACCCTCTCTTGCTCTGTCTCTCTCCACTTGTGACGCGTGGGTTCCTTCCTCTCTTTTGATTCCTGAGATTCATGAGCCAGTTCCTTCTAGAAAGTTCTGGAGGATTTTTCTTGCTATTCTTTACCAGTCAGTGTTGCAGCGCACTCTATTTTGTGAATATAGGAGAAAGGGGGGAAAAAGCTAAAAAACATAAAAAGAAAGTGGCAACGGCCCCACTTCTGTGTTCTAGGGGAGAGGCACTGCTCCGCCAGAGGTGGGCTGTTCTTCTGTCTAAAGGGCATTTGGGTGGTGAGAGGTGGGACATCCTAGACCAGAACAGGTGAGTGAGGAGTGGGGCAGAGACAAGGCCTCAGACTGCATTCAAGTCAGTTTGTCCACCTGGGAATTCACACAGCGGACACTGCCCAGTGCAGGGGTTCCTGTGTGGGGTGAGGCTCTAAAGTCAGCTGTGAGCCAAAAGTCCAGCACAGGTGAGATTTCTTGGTGGTGGGATTTCAGACTTGTGTTTTCTTTCGTATCATATGCTTTGATGTATTGTTTGAACATTTTTTATTCTATTCTATTCTACAAATGGCCATATTCTCTCTACCTTCCTCTCCT
>NW_017731487.1:1932247-1934767 GCF_001890085.2 Hipposideros armiger | reverse complement strand
CCAAGTTTCGATTTCTTAACCTTGAGGCACTACAGGTTCAGGTTTGGGGTTGCTCACTAGGCCACTAAGGCACTTGAGCCTCTTGCATTGGTCCTGCTGGTGAGGACCCAAAGGATACAGAGAGGGTGTTGGATGACTTCAACACCCCCCACACCTCCACCTTATGCTCAAGAGGACCAGGACAGCCCTCAGACCCATCCAATCAGAGCCATCCCCATCCTCAGCACTATCCCTTCCCTACTGACCTCAGTCCAATGGCTCTGTGTTTAATTAAACACCACAATCTTCCCTTCACAGGGGTTTGGCCTCACTCACTAGCCAGGAGCTCACTCCTCTCTGAACCTCAAGTTTCCTCTTCCACCAAAGCCCCGGGAAAATTCTCACTGGGCTCGGAATCAGTCAGAGCAGTGCTTTTCCTTGGCAACAGGTTTATTTTTACCTTACAGACGGCGAGAGTCAAGGGAACAATCATGCCATCATGTTACCTATTCCCATTGGCTGAGAGAAAGCTCACAGCCAGGATGTGGCTTATTCCTAGCACATGCTTAGGACTTAGAGACACATATTTTGTGTGACAATCTCACTCCTGGCTTCAGCTTGCTTTCCTATACTTATTTTACCTTTTCGGTATCTTTCTTATTACCAACTTTACATATCTGTCTTGAAGCATTGGTTGTATATTTGCAAGATTTCTCCTCTTTTCTGGAAGGAGGCAGATGATGGACAGATGGATGAATCCATGGATGGACAGATGCATGAATGAATGAGTAGGTGGGAGAGAGAGGGGAGAGTCCTTTCTTCTGCTAGGGTCTTGATCTACCATTATTTCTGGAATTGTCCTACAGGATCTGATATGCTCTCCCAAAAGATGGAGATCCACCATCTTCCTGAGAGACCACTGCCATGAGACTGTGCTTATCACATAGAATTTAGAGACCTTCTCTGGAGACAATCTCAAAGTCCAGCTGCTCTTGTATCCACAGGGATCCCTCTTCTCTTGAGTGCATCCTACATGCTACACTACACTTCTCTGTGTATTAATCTTAGACCTCTCTGTTTCATTTTTAGTGACAGGGGTCATTTCTTTCCCTAGGTAGAAAGGAAGAGGAAAGGAGATCTGAGAATCAAGTGCAGTATACGAGAGAGGTGAACTAGAAAGCCATGCCAAAATTCTGGCATTCTAGGAATCTGGGTGCGATTCCAGCATCTCGGTCCTCTGGAAAACTATCATGAAGCCAAAAGTAAGCAAAAAAGCCTTTGGGGAACTAGAACATCTGTCACAAAGCCCATAAACTTTACCTCGGAGGAGAGATTCTCAGAATGGACTCGTTACTTCCTACACAATTCTGACCAGCTTGGTCTCATGGTTTCCTGGTTCCCAGGAGGTTAGCAGCTTCTCTGAACTTTCATCCCTACACCGATTAAGCACCTTTCCCAATGGATTCCCATCCCACTCCCGTTCTGCATTCACAACAATGAAGTACTAACTCTGTGTTCCTGAACTAGTCAGTAGGATTTCCTATGTTTTATTCATGTCTTTCCAAATAGTCTGTCAACAAAATGGTGAAACAGCCCTGTTCCCCCTCTGAGTGATTTTCCCATTCCCTTTGATGTTGTTGCTGCTGCTTATTCTTTCTTTTGTAGTTTTACATAAAAGTGGTATAAAAATTAAAATTGCAAATGTCTCTTCTCATTTCCTCCTCATCAGGAAAAGGTGTGGGACTCAAAGTCTTCAAGCCAAAAGAAAGCAGCTCAATCTAGAATTTATTTTTGGAAGAATCAGTTCCCAGTTCATTTGCTCGTTCATGTCATGACTAAGTGCGTGTAGGGGGCACCACAGCCAGTCCTGATGCGTCATCAAATCAGGGCCATCCTGTCCCTGCTGAGCTCAGCTGGAGGGTGAGGCTCCCTGAGAGCAAGCACACAGGTCCTAAGCAGAAATGAACTTGGATGGCTGAGAGCAGAGGGAAGGCCAACGCGCTGGACGCGTAGTCAGGGAAGGGAAGGAGGGAAGAGCGGGAGGGAGGAAGCCGTCAGGTCTCCCAGGGTCGAATGAAGGCGAGGCAGGGTCTGATGGAAATTTTAATCTCATGTTCACAGCTGTGTGGAGAATGGATCAGGGAGGCTAGTGAAGAGGTTCTTGCACCTGGGGCGAGATTGGGGTCATCCTTAATGATGAGTTACCTTGTTTAACATGACCCTGAATTAATTAAGGATAGGCTCATGGTAGTAGAGAAGGAAAATGTCACCTCTTGACAGGACTTGCTGGCGGGTTGGGTGGATGAAGAGAGGGAAAGAAAGGAGGAACGAAGCCTCGATTTTCGCCTTGAACGCGGGGTGGACGTTGCTCGCACAAGCGGGCACGCGAGCGGGCGGAGAACCTAAGCAGAGATGTCAGGCAGGCTGTAGTGGACGTAGTGCCTGAATCTTAAGAGAGGGCAGTTATGCCTCCCTTCCGCCAATGTGGAAAGGGAACTCAGAGAGGTCTAAGATTAAGCAACTTGCCACACACCCCAAAAC
>NW_017731487.1:1925890-1928747 GCF_001890085.2 Hipposideros armiger | reverse complement strand
GAGCCCCCAAAACTAATCTGCAAAATCAGAGATTTTAAAAGATGATGAAATTCACTTTTTAAAAACTCATAAGAGATGCACTCTAGAATAATTCTCAGATGGTAGATGGTTTCCAGACATCAGTGAAAGTTCCTGACTGAACAGGTGACAGCTGATGGCCACACCCACCCCAGGAAAGTCAGGACAACTTGACTTTGACAGTGGCTATAAACACCAGTTACAAATCTGGAAGGAGGCTTCCGGGCCAGGAATGAAAGAACACAGCACCCCAACTTAAACTCAGTGCAGCACAGCATGGGGTGCGATGAATTGCTTCCCAGTGCCAGGACGGAAAAACAAGTGAAAATTTGCCCAGGTTTGTTTTATTTTCCCAGGCCTGAAAATCAACTAGTCTCTATGGGACAAACATCTCATAAATGAATCATTTGGAATTCTGTCTACTTCTTCTCAGTTCAAAGATTTAGTGAATATCTTATTAAGTAGGATGTTCGAAATGATTTCTAAAATAACCAGATAGAAGTCTAACTGATTGTTTTACATTATTTTTACAAGTGTTGGGGAATACCAGATGGCTTGTAGGAACAACGGATTCTGCAATTACCCTTTTATTCTTGTAAAAAAAAATTGAATTATGAGTATCCATGGATATTCTGGCTGAGAAACTCAAGCTTTCTGACAGTAATTAAAACCTGTGGCACTGGCACGGAATAGAAAAACCCATGGAGCAGATTAGTGAATCCAGAAACAGATCTATAAATTATCTATGTAGTATATGATAAAGGTATTTTGAACCAACAGGAAAAGACAGACGAATCAATAAACGGTATTGCTACAATGGGCTATTCATTTAGAAGAGAATTAACATGGCACCCTACCTCACATCTCCCACATAAATTCTGGGTGCCTTAAATATCTAAACATGTTTTTAAATCTGGAAGGAAATTTAATGATATTTTTTAAAAGAAAAGAAGCCGAAGTGCCCAACATGTGTTCAAAATGAGGCCTGCCTGATTTCAAAGCCTGTGTCTTCCCCAATCCCCCACAGACCTCCACACTTTGCAATGACAAGTTAAATCTTTTCTGCTCTTACACCCATGCCCCTCACCATCACCACCACCCACTCTAAGCCAAATACCAAGATGGAAGAGAAGAAACAGAAATTACTAAGACCTTTGGCAAGAAAGCAACCTCCAGCCCACCTTTTCCTGTGTAGTCAGCTTCAGTTACTTCTTTTGGAACATTTCAATATTTTCTGGACGAAAGGAAGCAGGAGGAAAATATGGCCATACCAAAAGGAGAAACCATCTCAGATGTGCCTGTTAGATTGAGGCTTAGGATGAATGCAGGGAAAAATGGAAACCATGTAAATTACCAAGGCTGCTGGGAGGACTAACCACTGCTCAGGAAGATGAGTGAGAAATAAGCCAACAGGAGCATCAGGGTGGGAGGGAGACTTGCACAAAGACAGAATGAAGAGGAGAAAGAAGGATGTAAGGGGTTTTGAGAGAGAGAGAGAGAGAGAGAGAGAGAGAGAGAGAGAGAGAGAGAGAGAGAAACAATCAACACCCCAAAACATACCCAACAGATAAAAAAGACTTGGAATAGAACAGGAAGATGAGCTTCAAGAGAAAATTCTAAGAAAAATCAGTTGGTATGAACAGCAGGTGTTCAGTGGGCTCCCAGTGCGTCAGACTTGCTGACTGAGCCTTTATGTCTCGCCACCACTTTGCAAGGTCATCCTTAGTCTTTACAGGGAGGGAGGACAAGCCTCCGAAAGTCAGTAGACTTGCCCAAGGTCACACAGTGTCTGATGGAGCTGGGACACGGACCCAGGCCTCCTGATTTCCTACATGGGGCAACTTCTATTGCTTCGCAGATGCTTTGTTCAAAATTGAAAGCAGGGGAAAGGTGAAGTCAGGAATTGAAGGGAAGAACCTCAGAGGTCCTAGAAGGACTCCAAGAATCTCCAGGTCTCCACAGAGGGACAACCGAAGACTAATTCCGGGAATTTAGTACTTTGAAGAAAATAGTACATATTTGCTGGTAGTGTGCTTCCTATTATTTAACGCAAAATTTTATGCCAGAAGACTTATAATTAAAGCCCATGCAAGCAGTCTCCATGCCTGTGCTCCACTCCATCCTGGAAACCATCCTTCTCATCTGTCTGGGTCCAGACAGGGTCTCTGAGACACCACACCCCAAAGCAACAGAAACTGGATTTCAAAGAGGGCGCCTACAAAAGCAAAGGGCCTCAGCGTTTATTTTTAACGGACTTTCAAATGCTCAGGACTGAATGTTTCTTCTTTTTAACCGTGCTGTTCCCAATCCATCTTTAGAAGGCAGTCATGTGATTGGGCCCAGGATTCAGACCAAACAGCAAGGGCGGAAGTTGTGTGCAATTTTCAAAATCAGAGAGCTCAGTCAGAAGACTGCATTTTGGCTGAGCCCAAAGGTCAAAGCAATCATGCTCTGTTGGTGTTAGACTGAGATTCTTCGCAAGCTGGGTGCTGCTAGGGAATCCTGCAGGACTCCTGATGGAGCAGCTGGAAACTCCGGGAAGAGGACTGGATTTGTTGCTAGACTAACTGGGGTGTGAACACCAGCCAGCCTCACACTTGCCAGCATCGTGCTCTTGGGGTACTTACCGACCTGCCTGAGACACAGTGTCTTTTCTAAATCTACAAGGCTGGCCTCCCAGTTGAAAGAGAGAGCCCCCCCGCCCAGCACACATCGCAGAGCAGAGATGGCTGGTCAGTTACCACTGTGACAGGAAGTGTAATGGAGGCTGCTCAAGGCACATGGGGAACTCAAGGGATTTCATACTTCCGTCTGCCTGGAGGAGGCTGCAAAAGCTTCA
>NW_017731487.1:1916274-1919650 GCF_001890085.2 Hipposideros armiger | reverse complement strand
TCTCAGCCTCCTGGGTGAGGTTGTGGCTTCTGATTAGACCAATGCGGCAGACACCTGGTTAATGGCTGGATACACATTCCACTCCTTTCCCTTATTAAAGGAACCCAAATTAGGGGGCGATGCCGCATGTCTAGCTAATTAGACTTGGTTCCCAGTCTTTCAGGCTTCCCTGCAGCTAAGGGTAGCCATGTGACATGGCAACTATTATAGGTCGAATTGTCCAAAGTACATGTTGAGTCTTAACCCCGGGTACCTCTGAATATGATCTTATGTGGAAATAGGGTCTTTGCAGGTGGAATGAGTTAAGATGAGGCTGTACTGGAGTCGGGTGGCCCCCTAATCCAATGACTGGTGTCCTTATAAAAGAGAAGAGACACAGAGCTCAAAACACACGGGGAGAAAACTTCGTGCGAGGATAGAGGCAGAGGTCGGGGTGATGCGTCTGTAAACCAGGATATGGCAAGGACTGCCGGCCACACCGGAAGCCAGAAGAGGAAGGAAGGATCCTCCCCTCCAGCCTTCAGAGGGGGCGTGGTCCCGCTTCTGACACCTGGGTTTCAGACTTCCAGCCTCCAGAACTGTAGAGTAAGTTTTTGTTGCTTAAGCCGACCAGGTTGTGGAACTTTGTTACGGCGGCCCTCAGATAACTATAATAATACAATAGTGAACAGTGGGGTATGAGCAAAAATTCCTAACTGTGCCCGTTTCCTTGTGGGAAGGGCAAGCTCCTGACCCCCTTGCCCTACCCGCTTCTTCCTGCCTGGTACAGGGTCATGTGGCCTGAGGTACAAGCGCGAACGAGGCAGCAAGCATGGGAACCAAGCCAGGGTGCTAATAACAACAGAGCCGAGAGACACGACGGCTGCCAATACCATGTTTACCCCGCCTAGGAATAAAACGGTAAGATCCCCAAAGTCACACACCCTGACGTTTCCATCAGGCATGATGGTCAGAATTTAGAAACCTCTTCTCAAAGAAATAAAAGGGGACATCACAGCAGGTAAATAGGACTCAACCAGGACAACTGTGATTTTAAAGGAAGCCATGAAGTAAACATCACCACAGACCAATTAAAGTCACTTAAAGAAAACAGAAGACTAATCAACATTCGAGAACAAAAGCAAGTTCCTGGTGTAGGAGGGATGATATTGGAAACACAAGAACTGAGGCTGCAAACAGAAAAGGTTCGCAGAGCCGGAGATGAAATTTACTATCGGAGACAGTCATCAAAACAGCGTCTCATAAAAAGTTTAAGCTGCAAGGGAGAAGATAGAACTCGGCAACACCCAAGCAGAAAAGGCAGGTTACAAGGAAAGGGTATGAATCATAGGCTGCCTTTTATTTCTCCAATAACCTAACTTCCCAAAGACAAAAGAAATGTTTCTGTAGGCCCCAGCTCGGCAGAAAACAATGTGCTCAGAGAATTAAGTTACCCAAACAAGTTGTCATTCATATCTGAGGCTGCAGAATGATGCTCACAGACCTGCAGAAAGTCCTTATATGGCTCTGTGGACCAGCAGATCAGAGCCCCTAATAGAACCCATTACGTATGAGCACCTAACGCGCACTAAAATAAGCAACACCGAACAGTGGGGAAGGAAAAGGCCATTTATTACATGCAGTTAGGCTAATTGCCTAGGGATGTGGAAATTAATTTAGACCTACATCCAACATCGTGACCCCAAAATAGACTCCAGACGCTTCAAGGAGCTAAATCATTTGTAAATATGTGGAATTAGAGGGGAGCTTGCTAAAAATAGATTTGAATAGTTCAACTTCAGAGAGAGGCTAGCTTCTTCAAAATGGAATCAATAGAAGACATTCCACCACAAAAAAAAGATTTGCCTATCTGGTTGAAAGTTTAAATCCTGAGTATAGCAAAAGCCAACAAACCTAAAATCATTTATAACTATAATGTGTTAACCACATGTTAAACATCAGGTGTGGCACTGGGCACTGATATGCCACCCTGTTTATCTTCACGGGGCCCCGTGAAGAAGTATGGTTGCCGCTAAGTATGTGGTAATTTGCCACAGCAGCCATAGAAAAACGTTGCACTTTCCCATTTCAGAGGAACATTCTGAGTCACCGAAAGGGCTGCCATTTAAGATGGGAAAGCAATGGACCCAGGACTCTTGAATTAGCAGAGCCAGGCCTCCAAGGACTCTGGAACCTCTAAGAAAGATGCTTTATAAATTATCATCTCTACTTTATATATTTGAGGCACAGAGAGGTTAAGCAATCCACCTAAACTCACACAGCTATTTCATGGCAGTTCCAGGATTTGAGCCCAGCCAGTATGACTGCAGGGCTGTATTCTCATCCACTACTCAATACTGTCTTCTGTATGATAAGCTGGTACCACATGATTTATAGTTGCAAAATAATGGAAACCTCTCATTGTTTAACAATAGGATTAAGGACACTGTTATGATGCATCAACTCAAAGGGATCTATGGAATACAAAATGGTAAGTATGAACAAGATGGGGAAATATTTACAAACAATGTGCAATGAAAACAGCAGAATGCAGAACTATACTTACCCCTGATCGCCATATGCCAAAGACTTAACAGGACAAAGAAGACACAGAGAACTGAATAGGGTGGTAGAAATGAGGGCCCAATGTGACCTTTGTATCTCCTTCAAATAAAGGTGGCATTGAGTTCACCGCATAGTGTGCTGGAGGAACAGGGTGAGGGGTTGTTGTCAGATGGACAAATTGGTTCCACCAGCCACCGCTGAAAGTCTGTAACTTCTCAGAGCCATTGTGTGTCATCTATAAATGGGGCTAACACCAGCACTGGGTTGCCAGGCTGCTGTGACTGTCAAGTCAGATGACATTTGCCAAGCTTTGGGTGCTGCTCAGTCAACATTAGCTCCCCCTCCCTTCCCCCTGACTTGCATGTTAGAGTAAGTTTTTAACAATATCATGTTTTATTATGGAGAGGCCTCAGTGCTCCTGACAACTGCCAAAGCTGTCTTCCACTCTCTGAAAGCAACTGTAGGTTCATCCATTCATTTATTCAACACCCACGGCACCCAGGGTAAGATGCTGGGGACTCAGAGGAAATGAAGGTCTGATCCTGTGCTCAGATCTACTGGGGCAGGCCGCCGTGGGAACAGCTACACTGGTATGATGCTGATACCACAACACCCAAGATGGCGTGTGAGAACAGCAGGAGGCTTCCTGAAAGAGGCCACAACCCAAAAGTCCAGGGGTGGTCAGACCAAGAAAGGTGGAGCGGGGAGCCACCGATTCTAGGATGAGGAAGGAGAAGAGTCTGAACCAGTAACCAATAACCAGAGAAAGCATGGCGGGCAGAAAGCAAGTGTGGAGGGTGGGGGCTGGGCTCCTGCTCCATTACATGTGGAT
>NW_017731487.1:1909657-1912063 GCF_001890085.2 Hipposideros armiger | reverse complement strand
AACATGGATGAACTTTGAAAACATTATGCTAAGTGAAATAAGCCAGAGACAAGGAAAAAACTGTTGTATAATTGCATTTATATGAGGTGCCTAGAGTAGTTGGATCCATAGACATAGAAAGCAGAATAGAGGCTACCCAGGACTGGGGGAGGGGAAATGGAAACTTACTGTTTAAGCCGTACAGGGTTTCTGTTCGGGATACTTTTCTGGAAATGGATGATAATGGTGATGGTTGCACAACACTGTGAATGTACTAATGCCACTAAACTGTACACTTAAAAATAGTTAAAATGATAAATTTTATGCCATATATATTTTACTAACATTTTTTTGAAAAGGAAAATAGGGGGTGGGGAGAAGGAAAGACTGAGAAATTGTCACAGACCAGAGAAGACCAGGGAGAGGTGACAGCTAACTGCAATGTGGGGTCCTGGATTGGATCCTGGGACAGAAAGAGGACATTCATGGAAAAATTGGTGCAATTCCCATAAAGGCTGGGGTGGAGTTAACAGTAATGCACCAATGTCAACTCTAAATTTTGACAAATGGGACACGATGATGAAAGATATTCATGGGGAAACTGGGGAGGGTAAACAGAAACTCTCTTCACTATATCTCTGCAACTTTCCTGTAAATCCCCAACTATTTCAAAATAAATTTATTTAAAAAAGAAAAAACAGGTGTCTCTAAATCCTCAGCCCTCCCACATAGAAGCGCAGTCTCCAGGACAGAAACCAGTATTGCTCCTGCTTGCGATGCTAAGGGAAGCAGAAAGCCTGACATTCCTTCTTGGCCTCTGTTAAAAGCACTGGAACGGGGCCTGGTTATCTTAGCCCCGTCTGCTCAACCAGGAAACGCACAGCAACCCAGAAGCTGCGGAAATTGGGCGTGACAATAACAGCGCCCCTGCAGGCTGTCGGGCGCGACGCAATGATGGATAGACGAAGCCATGACCAGAACGTTTGCAGATGATGTGTCAGCAGTGAGGGGGTGGACAGGGGTCAGGAGACGATGCTCTTCGCTCGCTGCTCACCGAAACCTGACATGCAAGTCCTACAGGAAATAGGTGTTTTTAGGAGAACCTGCAAGGTGGTGCCACACGCGAAGCGCGGCCGCTGCAGCCTGCAGAGTTGCTGTCCCGCGGAGCCGTTTCCGACCGTCAACAGGGATGTCTCCCAAGCACATTTCCATGGCTAGCTAGTAGCTACCTGGTCCCGAGTGCTTTCCACGTACAATCATACTCCGTCCTCCTCAAAGCTTGTGAGGTGGGGGAGTCGTCTTCCTTTTGAGGCAGAGACCCAGCTTGGATGTGTACGGTGAGCAGCTGGTTCATGGCAGAGCCAGGCTGCAGAAGTCCCCTCTATACCCTACATTCCACCAGCAGGAGAGGGGTGCGGGGGGAGCAGAGTCCAGCTGCTGGGAAGGAGAATGGGCCTTGTTCTCCCAGCCAGCAGTACGAATTCCTACNTTCAGGATGGGGCAAAGGCGGGAGCAGCAGCTTGACTGTTACCCCTCAAATTGCCTGGGTGGTGAGGAACCGGGACAAACCAAGGACAGCTCAGTGAGTGTGCGGAGTTTTGTCATCCAATAGCTGATTCAGTCCTCAGGGCAACAGGGTCAGGGGGACAAGCAGGTGTGACTGTCTCCATGTGGACAGAGGCTAGGATGCCAGGAGAAGCGACTCACTTAAACCACAGAGCAAGTCAGCGGCGGAGCCGGGCTAGAACCCTGATCTCCTGACTGTGGCCAGTGCTCTCCCCGCAGGCACCCACTCCCCTACCCTGGGCCACTCTCTGCAAGAAAGTGCTAGAAGGTGGATGTGACATGCACCCCCACTGGGCATGCGAGATCTCAGGAAATCAATGAAGACGTTTCTGCCCTCATGGAAATGATACCCATACATTTAAATTGGAATCTTTATAATCAGTTTAAGGGCTTTTCATTTTAATATAGCAGCTGAGAGGCAAAATCAGGTCCCACTTCAAGTGCTACTAAAATCTGCTGTGTGGGCAGCTCTCCGATGTGGAAATGAGGCACCTTAACAGCCACCCACACAAGAGCCTAATTTTCACTCAAGAGTCGCTATTGGAAGAAAAAAATGGGGGGTTGGGGGAGAAGGTGACTCAAAACCACCAGCAACTTTGAATTTAACTTCTGAAAATCTGTTGATGGAACAGGGACTCATCGACGAAGTCATAGTGAAGATCTGGAGCCGGGGGGAATGGACTGCAGCCTTGGACCTAGTCAAGGTCTCACACCTGGCTTGTCCCGCTATTCATGCTATACCTTGGTCACCATTCTTAGAACAATGGTGTGCAGGGCCAGGATCGGGGACCCATGTGTACACCTCACCTCTGATCCACAGTTGTAAAGGCATCATTCACAAGGCAGCCGTGTGTGTGTGTG
>NW_017731487.1:1896580-1901269 GCF_001890085.2 Hipposideros armiger | reverse complement strand
TGATATTTTAAACCAGGATCTCTGCCTGGGACCACAAAAGGACATTCAAGTTCTCAGATATACATGTGCAGCACGGCGTGGGCTCCATTTCTCCTCAAAAGTTCTCGTTGAAAGGATTCTGCATAAGGGGAGCCCGTTCCTGTCCTGGAAGTAGACTAGATTCCAACAAAATCTCCTCAACAACTCATTCATTCATTCAAAAAAATAGTATTCCCTGAGTTCCTATCATGTACCAGGCACTGAGCTGTGTGACAAGAGCCCAATACAGGCCACATGGATGAAGCCACTGCCTGCAGGGATCTGACAGCTCAACCTGACAGGCTCATACATTAATCAGATAATCACAGAAACACATATGGCAAACTGTGGTGGAAAAACCTGGACCAGCTCTGTTCACGGCCACTAGCCCTAGGCCTTGCGCACAGTAAGTGTTCAATAAAGGCAATGGACCGAATGTTTAAGTTCCCTCCCCAAATTCATATGTTGAAATCCTAACCCTCAGTGTGATGGTATTAGGGAGTAGGGCCTTTGGGAGGGCTCCCCACTCATGAATGAGATTAGTGTCTTTATAAATAGGATCCCAGAGACTTCTGTGGCCCTTTTTTTCCATGATGTGAGGACATGGCAAGAAGACCACCATCATGAACCAGGAAACTCTTGTCTGATTCCAAGAACCAAGATTGACTGTGAACCCTGTCAGTTCACATTATTTTGGTCAGTAACACATATTTAACTCTTAAGGTGCTGGTGCTAGACACCGAGATTCTGAGACAGGGCCTGCCCTCAAGGGTGTTGCCACCTTCTGAACCATAGTTTTCTTCAAAATGCACAGTAAGTAGAAAATTGCTGTGCAAAGGTACTGGGCATAATATTTGCACAAATAAGCAACACCTGTCGGAATGACACAGGATAGTTTGAGCACCACTCTGTACCCACCTGCCATTACTGATGCAGTAACATCCTTGACAAAATGACATGGTCCTACATGACTTCTCAGCCTTGCTGACTTTCTCAGGTCGGCATTACCCCTAAGCCCCCCCCCCCAAAGATACAGATTAAACTTCCAAGGGAAGAATCTCATTAGGACTTCATCCGGGTCTAAATATCCTATGCCACGTACCTTCGTGAGCAGAGAAATGCATTAGCAGAGAAGATTTCTCTCCTGCTGGAGAAGGGGGCAGGCAATGCTGTCATATTTCCAGACAACACAAGTGAGGTGGAGGGGTTCAACTGCGACAGCCGGGAAGGACCCCACAGACAGAGTTATTCCAGCCTTTCTTCCTACCAATCACGAAAAGGGAGAATGAGACCTCAGGGACTGGATGTGACCTTCCCTGAATCCTATGGACAGAGTGGACCTTTAGACAAAGTCAGCCAAGATGAAGGAGAGGTGGATTTGAAACAAGCTTTCCCCGCCTGGGTTCCAAACACCTCGTACCCCTTTGTACTATTTCATTTTTAGTCACTATAAGCAAGGAGTGTCAAACCACCAGCACAGCCATCACAAAGGAACTTTGCTGCACCAAGACAATAGGTATGCCCTGTGGAGTTCGTTATAATGGATTTAAATTCCATTTTGTTTTGTTGAAAAGTCACATTCAAAACTCACATTTTCCTCCTCTCTCCAGGGGCATCTACTGCTCAGATCCACAGTAAGACCAATAAGAGCGACTAAAAGCCTGTCGGATCATATAAATGAAAATGAGAACAAGAAAGATTTCTGTGCTATTTGTCCTTAATATCCTGGGGCAGGACTTGGATTTATTTATTTGGAACAATATTGTGGCTTGCAAAGCTGATGAAAGCTATAAAATCATCTAGTAAATGCAGCTCTTAAAAACAAAATTCTTGCAGGAACTGAGTTTCTTTGTTATTCTGCAGCTTAAAAAAANTTTTTTCTACATAATGAGCAAACACATGGAGAGTTAGGGAGACATGGTAGAGTATATTCTTATGCAAATAGGCTCTGTAATATTTGCTTAGCTACTTGGAGAATTAATAGCTGTTCTCAGTGTGTGAGTTTGAGGTTTTACAGTGTGCATTAGAGATTTTGATGGAATAACAAAGCAATTTTCTCCAGCTATCCAAAGACAACATGAACTTTAATTAAATAAGTACGAGATTAAAAATCCATCACACCTAAATTTCTCAGATAATTAATAACATTTGTTGTCCATAGATTTAATGCCATAATGTCTCAGGAGCTTCCCTTTTCACACTGCAACTTCTGAATAAAGACTCCGTGGACACGCAGTGACACCCTGGTGCTCTGTGGAGTGGGGGCAGAGGAAGGGCAGCTCCCTCTGACAGTATTCCCAGAATCCCTCTCTCTGATGGTGCTCCCATGATCCCTTTCTCTGACAAGTGTCTCCAGGGTCCCTCACTCTGGAGGTATGTTCCCAGCATTCCTCTCTCTGATGGTGTTTTTCTAGCAACCCCCTCTCTGGATGCTCCTAGGATCCCTCTCTCTGTTCCCAAGTTCCCTCTTTCTTTTTTAAAAAATATAATCATACGGTATGCAACTTTTGGGGATGGACTTTGTTTTAATGCCTCTTTCTCCCCCACTACTTGGTCTCAGTTGTCTGACCCAATGGAGGATAGTGGGGCTGGCTGAAGCTACACAATGTGGAACTAGTATGTGCCTCCCAGATATCCTGACATTTCCCAAGTAAATCTTGTCTTCTCCATCACCACCCATGAGTTTTCTTAATTGGCACAATCTACCATGAAATACCTGTGGCTCTCTGCAAGCAAGGCAAAAAGTGGGTGTTTTTACTTCTCTTTATCTATTCTATCTATCTATCTATCTATCTATCTATCTATCTATCTATCCATCCATCCATCCATCCATCCATCTTTTATTTGAGTCCCTCCCCACTCCCTCACCCCTGCCTTTTGCCAAACGTTAGCTTTTTCTCTGTATCTTTGAGTCTGTTTCTGTTTTGTTTTGTTTATTCTATTTTTTTTTAGATTCCACATATTTGTCTTCCTCTGACTTATTTCACTCAGCATAATACCCCCTAAGTCCATCTATGTTGCTGCAAATGACAACATTTCATTCTTTTTTATTCCTGAATAATATTCCATCTTCTTTATTCGTTCATCTATTGATGGACATCTAGGTTGTTTCCATATCTTAGCTATTATTAGTAACGCTGCAATGGACATCGGGGCGTATGTATCTTTTTGAGTTAGTGTTTTTGTTCTCTTCAGATAACTATCTGAAGTAGAATTGCTGGACTGTATGGCAGCTCTATTTTTAATTTTTTGAGGAACCTCCATACTGCTTTCCATAATGGCTGCACCACTTTGCAATCCCACCAACAGTGCACACGAGTTTCTTTTTCTCCACACCCTCACTAACACTTGTTGATTGTTGATTTTTTGATGATAGTCATTCTGACAAGTATAAAGTGATATCTCATTGAGGTTTTAATTTGCATTTCCCTGATGATTATTTGCATGTCTGTTGGCCAGCTGTATGTCCTCTTTGGAGAAATGTCTATTCAGGCACATTTTTTAATTGGATTGTTTGGTTTTCTTGGATGTCCAGGGTCCCTCCTTCTGATAGCATGTTCCCAGGTCCCTAACATGACATGGCCAGCCTCATACAGGCACTGTCTTCTTCTAGTGCCTTCTCCTAAATGGCAATCAACTTCTCAGTTCAGGGGATCTTTTCCAGTCCAACACAGCCATGGTGTCCCCCAAAATGACCGTGGAGACAGCAATGGCAGGGTATTTTGAAGTTTGGGTGTTCTCTGTCTTCAGATTTTTATGAGAGTGAACATATATACAGACATTTTCCAGAGCANAGGGCTGACTCCAGAGAGGCTGGCATGGAACTGAGGTCAAGACAGTGAAGGCCAACACTTGCCCTGCCGGGCCCCAGCACCACTGAGCACATAGGAAAGGTACATCGATGTGCTGCTAAAAAGCTAACCCCCAAAGCAGAGGACACTTGAGAGCAATTGCTACGGAGAGAATTATGTCCCCTCCCAAGTTCATATGTTGAAGCCTTAACCCAAAATGGGAATTTCTTTGAAGATAAAGCTTTTAGGAGATAACTAAAGTTAAGTGAGGTAAAAAGGGAGGGGTCCTAATCCAATAGGGTTGGTGGCAGAGATTGGAGAGGTTGGAGAGAGAGATTTCTCTCTTTCCTTTGTGCACGCACCAAAGAAAGGCCACGTGAAGACACAATGAGAAGGCAGATTCTGCATGCCAGGTAGAGAGTCCTCACTGGAAACTGAATCAATGGGCATTTTGATCTTGAACTTGCAGCCTCCAGAACTTTGAGAAACAAATGCCTGTTGTGGAAGCCACCCAGTCTGAGATATTTTGTTATGGCAACCTGAGCTGATCAAGACAGTGATGTGGATGGGTGGGGGTGCTGCATAGATTCACACACATATGAGACCCCTGACGCTGGCTGGACAACCAGAGAAAGCTTCCTGGAGGAGGAGGGCTTTGGCTAAGTGGAAGGCACAGGGAGTTCTGGTGGGACAAGCTGCCCAGGAAAATGGTGATTGAAAAGACAAAGGCACCTTCTCAAAATATGTTCTGAAAAGATGCGGTGCTCTTTTCTGTAGTTAAAACTCCATAGCATGTCAAGAAGATTTATATTTCCATATTAAAAAAAGAATCATCTCAAGCATTTTGAAAACCTTTTAAAAATAGAAAATGAGGAGAAAC
>NW_017731487.1:1890881-1891657 GCF_001890085.2 Hipposideros armiger | reverse complement strand
ATAATCATTGAAGGCTGCTAACACCCCAAAAAGAGAGACAACCAGACACTATATGCCTCCTGATGGGAATATGTAACTCACCTATGAAGTGGGCTTTCCCTAAAATTAAATCTAAGTTGCATTACGTCTACCTACCAGTTGATGAGAAATATAGTGAGTGGACAGAGGAACATGTCAAATGACAGCACAGAGATGTAATCAGCAAAACCCATACCTGGGAAACTGAACAGCACACAAAAAACCTAGTTTGTTCAACAGTCACAAAGAGAGGGGAGAACACAATTACAGATGAGAAGGGTGCTAAGATTCTTACAGTAAGAGTCATATCAGCCACTCTCCACATCAATTTTACTTTCCTATGAGATGGAGCAGTTTAAATAATGTTTGAGTTTTCTCTTCTTTAAAGTCTTGGTAGCACTATCCTGCGAAACCATCTGGACCTGGTATTATTTGCTTTGGGGGTAGTAGCTTCTTGACAATTTTTCCTTTCATTAAATGTTAATCCTTCTATTTTAGATTTTCCAGCTCCTCTGGGGTCATTTTCAGTCATTTGTATTTTCATAGACTATTGCTAATTTTATCAAGTTTCTCAAATTTATTTGCAGAGAGTTGAGCTAAGTTGTAGGTGGAACCATATAAATTGCCATCAGCAATCCGCACCCTTCACACCCAGTCTTCACATATGATCTCTACATTCTGGACCGCCTGCAATTTCAGACTTTGAAACTTCATTCTCCAGGGGAAGGAACCCACATTCCTTGGAGAAATAACTGACT
>NW_017731487.1:1887544-1888806 GCF_001890085.2 Hipposideros armiger | reverse complement strand
TCACTCACCCCCCTCGGGGCCTCAGACATCTCACCTGTAGCAGGCCGACAAAGACCAAAGCTGGGTCGCTTGCACAGTTGCTAGGAGGGCGTCTTGGGATAATGCCTCCTCTTCTTCCTTTGTAGCAGAATCCTGATTTTCAGATGGGCACATTGCCACCTAAGAAAAAAGACTACCTTTCCCAGCTCCCCTTGCAACCACGTGTGGCCATGGGACTAAGTTCTAGCCAGCGAGACATAAGCAAAAGTGTTGAGTTGGAATTCCTGGAGTGCTTCTGCGAGAGGCCTTCTTCCTCCCTTTCTTCTTTCTAATGTTTTGACTGTGGACACATGGATGGAGCTCCAGCAGCCATTTTAGACTATGAGGTTGTCTTGAGATTGGAAGTGATGCCCAGCAAAACAGAAGACAGAATGAACCCGGGTCCCTGATGACTTCATGGAATCACCACACCATCCATGGGTTACTTAATGTCTTAGTCTATTGCTGCTGCCATAACAGGATACCATAGACTGAATGACTTATAAACAACAGAAATTTATTTCTCATAGTTCTGAAGACTGGGAAGTCCAAGATCAAGGTGCCCACAGATTTGGTATCTGGTGAGAGCTTACTTCCTGGCTCACAGACAGACGTCTTCTCACTGTGTCCTCATGTAGCAGAAGAGGCGATGGAGCTTTCACCTGGTCACCTCTCAAAGGCCCCACCTCCATACCATCACATCCGAGACTAGGTTTCAACATCTGAGTTTTGGGGAGACGTGAATATTCAGTCTATAGCACTCACTTTGGATTTTTATATGTGATAGTAAACCTTTGTGTGTTCAAGCCTCTGTTGCGTTGTGTTATAGCAGTGAATCTAATCCTAACTGGTATAGTCTTTTCCGCTCTCTGTTCTGTTCCCAAGGAGAGTCCATTTGTCTCCTATTGAATTTGACATCCCTGGCATCTGGTATCCAGCTGCACAGTGTTTTATTGGACTTTGCTATGTTTCTGCTTTAAAAACAATAAAGCATGAGCTTTATTTAAGAGCATAAAACAGCCATTACCATCTTCAGGAAGCTAAATATTTCAGGAGTGAAAAGGGTCTTTCTGACCCAAGTACTGGTGATGCTAAGTGTCAAGTGGAGATGAGAAACACTCTGGTTGAACATCTGGGACCAACTGTGTCCCCTGACTGCAGGTCTCCCCTCAACCCACTTGTCAACTGGAAGTGACACTTGCTGTCCATGGAAGACGGGGGACAACAAAGGAGTCAGGAGCATA
>NW_017731487.1:1881850-1884394 GCF_001890085.2 Hipposideros armiger | reverse complement strand
AATGGGCCAAGAATGGGTGCTTTGTCCTGGCATCAGAAATAAGGAGAGGGGTGCACAGGGAGAGCAGTTTGCTGCGGGTGGGTGTGCTGGAGTAGGAAGGTCAAGCAGGGCTTGTCACACAGCAGGGTACAGAAACCTGGGCCAGGCCAGGGGGTGGGCAGACCTACAGAAGCAATGCCTTCGGCTTTGCCCATGACCAAACTTGGCCTCCAGGTGCCCTCAGCTCTGCAGGGGAGCTTACAGCTCCCCCGATGGAGTCCTGTTATCTTCAGCAGATTAGGCAAATGAGCAGCACCAGCCTGCCCCTCTACCGCCAGCCAGTGGATGACAAATGATCATTATTAAGGACAAAAGCATGGGCCATTAGTCATTTTTGACATTAGAAGTCCACAAGGACTTGTTGAGTATGGAGTTCCCTTCCTGCTGGATGTGACAGGCCATTTACAGAGCCAACACCGGGATCTTTTATAGTCATTCAATTTACTTGAAGCAAACACAGCTTGGGGGACTGAAGCAATATAATTTTAACACTTAATTACTTTGCTTCCTCATTGACAAGACAGCTGCATCTGATGCAATTTGTCATTTCATTAGGCAATAAATATTGAAGACAGCAAACAAACCCACATGTGCAACAAAACTGCAGCCCCGCAGCAGCTGCCTGAGCAAGGGAACTGAGGGACCTGCAACCTCACCCCTCACTTCTTCCTCGAAATCAGACAAAAGCACAACTCCGTGTTGCATCAACCACCCCCATCATTTCCAACCCACAAGGTGATTCTGACAACAAATTGTGGTCCTTTATTATAAAGACACAGAGCCTCCTTCCTCGGGTCTCTGGCACACAACCCAGCCAGAAAGCCGAATTGTTTCCCTGCCTCCCTGTTTGAGGACCATCATCGCCTGGTGCTGGACTTTGTAATGCTCAGAGCATCTTCTGTGATGAGTGGGAGGCAGGATAGAGCTATGAATAAGGACAGCGCCTGGGGGATTTGGGACAAGGGAACATGACAATGCTGGTGCAGCCAAGGAGGCCAGGCTGGGAAGGATGGCGGGTTGGAAGAGGAATGGTGGGAGATGGAAAGTCTTTCCAGACCATGGGGACCGCGAACGAGGCAAGTAGAACCCATGGCATGGCCCTGGGACAGCGAGGAGACCCGCTGAGAAGAGCAGCGATTCTGCTGGTGGCCAGGTTGCCGAGAGAGGGTGGGCTGGATCAGGTGGGGTCTTAAAGGTCAGCAGAGGACTAGGATTGGAACTGCCTGTGGAGGAAAGCCTGATGAGCACCTGTGCAGTCATGTGGTCAGTACAAGACTTTCCTTCCCACTCTCAGGCTCCTCCCAGCATCCGTATAATCATCATGTTATGGTTGTCAGTTAACACTCATTCTGCACTGACCGTGTGCTAAGCACTGTGGTAAGGGCTTCACAATCTTTCACAATCTCTCTCTCTCTCTCTCTCTCTCTCTCTCTCTCTCTCTCTCACACACACACACACACACACACACACACACACACANTGCTATGTTTCTGCTTTAAAAACAATAAAGCATGAGCTTTATTTAAGAGCATAAAACAGCCATTACCATCTTCAGGAAGCTAAATATTTCAGGAGTGAAAAGGGTCTTTCTGACCCACGTACTGGTGATGCTAAGTGTCAAGTGGAGATGAGAAACACTCTGGTTGAACATCTGGGACCAACTGTGTCCCCTGACTGCAGGTCTCCCCTCAACCCACTTGTCAACTGGAAGTGACACTTGCTGTCCATGGAAGACGGGGGACAACAAAGGAGTCAGGAGCATATGATCAGGTCATGGCAGGGATAAATAACTAGCAGCTGAGGGGCCTTGGCACCGCCCATTGCTGCCCTGGGCCTGAGTTTCCTCACCTGTCAGGAGAAGGACTCTGGGGTCCCTCTGAGGTCTTAATGCTCAGTGACTTTATGACCAGATAATAGCAACACGAATGCCATGACTCAAATCACATTTTCATGTGAGCCTACTGTGAGTCGAAAGGAGTGCAGGCGCGGAGGCGTGGCCCAGCAGAGCGACACCAAATCTCACTGACTAACCTGTGAGGTCAGCAGTTCTCAGCCCTGCGAGGCCCCCGGCCAGACCTCGAGATGAACTGAGCAGTCACTTTCCACTGTCCCCATGGCAACAGAACAGAGGGTTGCTCTGTGGGACTAGCTGTCTATGAGCAAATAGATTTTCTGCTCAGTGTGTGTTAGCATCTTAGCATTTCACAGAATCCAGGAAATAGCCTGCTCTTAGTGTCTTCCATATTTTCCCCAAAAGTCCCTCACAAACCCGGAGTCAAAGAGGGAGGCCCATAAAGAAGTCCGCCATGTCCTCAGCAAAAATGCAGCAGAGAGGCCTGGCCTGAGAACCAAAGATAATGGCTGCACCCACGCCCAAGCAGAGACTGGGTCTGAGCGGTGACCGATGCAGCGAGCAGAGCTGCCTGGGCCCTTTTTAAAAGCAGCCTAGTGGTAAACACAGAACACAATGGAATATTATATAGTTGTGGAAAAGAATAGATTTTT
>NW_017731487.1:1879061-1880109 GCF_001890085.2 Hipposideros armiger | reverse complement strand
GCTCCACCTGTCAGCAGCAGCACTAAGTTGGTGACCAGGTGCTTCTAGTTCAGCACCCCCAGAACCTTTCCAGTTAAGGTCCAGAATTGGCTCTCTTATCGGGAACTGCAGTGAATATGCCAGGTGAAGTGGAGAACGTGGAGCCGGGCATGCCCAGGCAAAAGGAGGGGCTCAGAGGGCATTCCCCACAGAGCCGGGAGCCAGACCTCGATTCTTCACTTAGAAAAACCCCGATCCTTGACTGACTGTTGTCTCTGACTGACGGACACAAACATTCAGTCTGTAAGACCGATTAATGCCACTGGGCTTTTGAATCATGTTTGCTAAGTGCTTACTCTCACATCTAAGCCCAATCTTTTTCTTTTAATCTCTAAAAATTCCCCCAAGGTATCTAAGATCTGTCATGTCACGCCTAGGCAAAGCATACTGTCTAAATTTATCAACTACAACCTCAGTCCATTTCCTCAAGACCCTTTCCAAAACTTACTAATGAAGTTGCAAAATATCAGCATCAATTTCAGTTAGCCTGCTGAAAATTCCGATCTTTGCGCAAGAGTGTTCAAAGTTTAAGGAAAAAAGGTGCAAATATCAAACCAGGTTGTCTTTTTCTGTGCAACTCTTTTGAAATGCACAATAAATGGAGAGGCATTCTGCTGCTGAAAACCCCCAAAATTTCCTGTTTCTTTCTTTCTTTTTTTAATCATTGCTCTATAGACATTTGTGGATCCCACAATCTTAAAAACACATCTTAGTATACAATGGGTCCCCCAAATGGGCTGAGTGGATGTTAGCTATTAGACCGATGGTTCCACCATACTCATTTTACTTCTCTATTAACCTCTCCCAACCTTCTCCGGATCATTATAACTTGCCTTAGTAAGCTCATCTGGCACATCTGGCACCATTACCTACCCTAGCATATATTTTTTTTAACTGTCCAGGCACGGAAGAGCCTCTCGGACAGGTAATTAAGGAAATTACAAGCTTGTATCTTTTCAGTAATGGTTTCTCAGATCTGCAGACATGTAAGGCAGCACCATAATAAATT
>NW_017731487.1:1853247-1878152 GCF_001890085.2 Hipposideros armiger | reverse complement strand
ATTGTGGTGAATGCTGCTATGAACATGGGCTTATAGCCATATAACGGGACATTTTCATCCATAAAGAGAGGAAAAATACTGACACAGGCTGCAACATGGATGAGCCTTGAAAACATTATGCTAAGAGAAAGAAGCCAGAGACAAAAGACCACATATTGTGTGATTTTATTTATAGGAAATGTTCAAACAAGGCAAACGCATACAGACAAGTTAGTGGTTGCTGGGGGCTTGGGGCGGGGCGTTGGGGGGAAGAACGGAGAATGACTGCTAATAGGTACAGAGCTTCTTTCGGAGCTGAAGACAATGTTCTGAAATTAGATGGTGGTGATGTTGGCCCAACTTTGTGAATATACTTAAAACCACTGACTTGAGATGGGTGAATCTAATGGCCTGTATATTATAGCTCAATTTAGAAAAAGGCAGCACTGCCACCTCCCTCCACTTCATGCCTCCGCTTGCACAGGCTGGGAAGGGCTCTCCTGAGGGAGTGGCACCAAGAGAGAGAAGAATGGGGGATGTGACATGCTTCCAACGGCAGGCAAACAAGCACATAGCCCTTCAAACCTGTGTCTCTAGGAGAAAGGATCAAAACATGGGAGGGGCCCAAGCAGACACCACACCAGGGGCAAACCCAACAGGTGACAGATACTATGCCAGTGAGGCCTGGGGGACAGGGAAACGGAGCAAGGTATCCTGACATGCTGCCAGCACTGAGGCCAGCAGAGCTGACAGCCCCACACCTGGGCGAACACCAGGAGACTGTCCAGAGCCCGTGGGGTGCACTCACTCTTTGCAATCATGAGATGCCTAAAATCTAAAAACTCAATCAATTAAATCCTGCTTGGAATGTGTTTCAAAGGGCTGACTACTTAAAGGGAGTCCAGGGTGAAACGGATTGTATTTTAAATCAGTAACCCAACGATTTCTCTGTTGGATAAAACTATATTTTTTATTACAGCGTTCTTCCTGGTTTAGTCATCTAAGGCAATGAACAATTTTTAATTGCATATTGAGTGCCAGACGCCACGCTTGTTTATTCATGCACTCCAAATCCATCACCCTAGGGGCAGACAACATTCCAGACAGACCCTGCCCTCCAAGAGCTCACCACTGTACCCAAATAGCCACCAGGTGGTGACTACAAGCCAGTCACGCTCAAGCTACACTGGTGGCCTGACATCTCCCCATCTTGAAGTATGGCTTCAGACAAATTTGTTAGAAATGCAGACCCTCGAGGCCCCCACCCGAGACCTGCTGAGTCCTAATCTGAAATTTAACAACATCCCCTAGTGATTCCTATGGACATTAAAGTTTGAGAGGCACTGGCCTAAACCTTTAGCCTCTGGTTAATTCTAATGCACAGTGTCGTATTACCACAGGCAATGCTTCACGGCCATGCACGGCCTTCACAAATAGGAATCTAGCACCTGTTCTGTCCAATACACAGAAAGGAAGTTCTCACATGAACTGCTTTTCACAGGGCTGTCAAAATCAATGATTGGCTGAGGACTAAGATTTATTGAGCATTTATTAAGTGTCAGGCTCTGAGCAAGGGGCTTGCACACACATGATCGTCTCTAATCCCCATCCAAGCCTCTGAGCAGCCCGCTATTGTTCCCAGATTCCAGATGGCCGCAAGTCATGAACAAACAGCGGCGCTCACCGGGTCTAATGGTGCACGGAGCAACTACGGAGCCATGAGAAAGGAAATTCAGTTCAAGTAACAGGTGATTTTCCTGAACGCTCTTTCTCAACATATCCCATTGTTTCCTTAGTTCATTCAGGTCTCTGCTGCAATGTCATTTCATCAGACCCTTCCCCAGTCACCCCACCTAAGATGACATCCCCCAGTACTCTCTCTCCTCTTGTTCTGACTTATACTTCTTGGCCACACTTGTCACCATCTGACATTTTGTGTGTGTTACGTACTTAGATATATGTCTGTTTAATGTTTGTCTTAGGTGTCTCCACCAGTAAAAAGTGAGCTCCATGAAAGCAAGTCATTGGTGTCACTCACGGCCTAGAACAGTGCCTGGCACCAAGTGGTACTCGAGAAAAAACATTAAATGAATAGATTACGGGTGTCCACCCCGTCATCTCCCAACCTGTTGTAGCCAGTGAACGATGCCAACCTGTCATACAAATAAAGTCAGACATTGTATGCAAAATCATCGTTCAAAGTAACTGTCAGACATGTCTGAACAATACTAATCATCATGTTAACTAGGCTCTGGGAAATAAACGCGTGGCCTAGAGTACCTCTCATCTCTGCGTACAAGAAACGGCCCTGTCATTGGCCCTCGCTTGCTCAGTCTCTAATGTGTTAACACACATGATTGTTCCCTAGCAGCAACACAACATCCAAGCAGAGGCCTAGAATTAAAACGTCTCTACTTTTCTTTCGCCAAATGGTAGTTCTAATTATAGCATTCAGGCTGGCATGCATATTTATTTACTCCTCTCTAGCCTTGGCTTATAATTAAGAGTCAGTGCATTCTACCTTGGAAATGGGTGACAAATTATTACAGTGTGTTCAGAGGCTGTATGTGATTAAAGCGGGGTGCTTAAGGAAGCGTGGGGTGTCACCCATTTCTGTAATCATGCCATTATGTTACATCTGACATGTGTGGCCAGGACTTGGGCGCGCGCGCGTGCGCGCGCACACACACACACACACAAACACACACACACACACACACACACACACACACACACACACAGCACGAGCCTGCTAGCCTAGATTCCATGGAAAAGAAGGCATGCTCCTCCGCGGAAGCAAAAAAAGGTGTGAGCCAGGAGCCCCCAGCTCCGGCCCTCGCCCTGCCCTAACTGGCTGGTGACGCCAGAGAAGCCAGTTAGCATCTGGCTGGGGGGGCTCATGACACCTCCTTTGTGAGCTTCTGTTTGGCCTCCAGAAAATAGCAGGTGCTCGGTAAACATTTGTGAAATGAAGGAAGCATGTGAAGAAATGAATTAAACGCATGAAAAGCACTCAGCCACACTTTGAATTTTCATGTCTGACAGCACGTCTCTTGCTGCCACTGCCCCACGGCCATGGCGTCCCTGTTAGGGAGGTGCATGATCCAACACCACGGGCCACCGACACCACCCCTCAGATTCAAATCAGACAGTGAGTCAGCTTGGGCTCTGAGCACTGGGAGGAGAGTCTGCTGCAGGAAGGAAGGAAGGAAGGCCACAGAACATTCTCTCCAAGGCCACTGGCAGAGGACAGGCCAGGGGCAGGGGCCAGCAGGAGGCCAGTCACGGGGCGCCCCATACTGCTCGCAGGGCCAGGCACCCAGAAGGCAGCCGAGTGCTCTCTTGACCTGCCAGGCCGCTGAGCCTATGCTGAGCCTGTGTGGAGGGGAGCGCGGTGGGCCGCTGGGTTGGGTGAGAGCTGGCCCACTCAGCCCGCCGTCTGTGAGAGAAACACTGTCCTTTTACCCCGGCGCGTGCAAGGACACCACTACCCACGTGGCGGGTGTGTTAGAAATGCACTATGAGGTGGAGAATTGTTATCAGGAATGGCCCGGAGATCAGCCCCTGCCGTGGGTGAGAAAGCAGGCAGAGGTGGGACTGAGCAGCGGGCCTCAGACAGAATCACAGTGGGGGCTGGGGCAGCCTGGAGCGCATCCTGAGTGGACGCACATGGCCAGGGCTCAGGTGACCACAGCAATAAATGTAGCAGGTGGCCCCTGGAGAGGGCATGAGCTTGGGACAGTCGTGTCATTCCTGGGAGGAGACTCAGCTGCCAGCCACCAGCAGACGGCATCCCTGGCTGGGGCCTGGAGGGCTGAGTGTCTCTGTCTGGCACACACCAGAGTGAACACCTGTAAGGTTCCTTTCATCATAAATAACCCCTGATGCCCTGATTTAATCTATAGCACTTAAACGTACTGAGAATAGATGTTCTCTAATAAATTTGAATGACTATTTTGGCTCAGACACTACACAGTTGCCTCGTGCCCACAATATGTCTTTCCAAACCAATAGAAAGTCCACTGCTGTTCAAAGGAATTGCCAGTTATGCAGAGGCGAGGTCTAAATGCTGGTGTTTGCAGCAGACTTGTTCACATTCACATGTATGGGGGTTAGGACTTCAACGTGCCTTTTGGAGGGACACAATTAAGCCCATACCACACCCTGCCTTTGGGGGCAGCCTGCACCAGTGATGGTCAGCACAGGGTGGAAAGGTCAGGCCCCTTGGGGCAACCTGGCACAGCTCTGAAGGGCTGTTCCAGCCACAGAGCTCCCCCTGGGATGGGCTGAGGCCCCCACTGATGGCATCGCTGCCTCACTTCTCCCTCCACGCTGCTGCTCCTCCCACAGACGTTGGTCTCAGGGCACTGCCCCCACAAAGCTTCCTGAACCCTATTCTGTGTCTCAGCGTGAGCTTCCTGGAGGACCCAGCCTGCATCAGGGACCCACCAATATGGGGAGGTGGGCCCCCAACACACCACACTCGGCAACCTCACAGCCACGTAATGAAAGCACAAGCTTGCTCCAAGAATGATGGCTTTGCCCAGAATGTCCCAGAAAGTGCCCCTGGGGTAGCTGCCTCCAGATTCCAACAATGAGCAGACCGGGAACTTCCTCCCCCTCTTTATCCCAGTTTGGTGACCTCCTGGTGTATAAACTCTGGCCCGGGTGACTTTTAGCCATTTCCAGTTACTGATTCATTCCCCCAGCCCCGGGAGATTAGCTGGGCCTTAGCTGTGCGCTCGTGCTGCACGCTCATGACACCCAGGAGCTCAGGATCACAACTCCCTGCCCTTGAGCAGCTCTGATTCAGGTGGGGAGAAAGACGGGGTGGCAGAGGGAGTCTCAGACAGCGGTGGGTGGAGGTCAGAGAAGGGAAGAGGGAACCCCGCTGTGGGGGGGGGGGCCAGGAAGACTCTTCAGTGCCAGTGTCAGCCTGAGTCCTGACGGGCGATGTTCCTTCTGGGAAGAGGACTCTGCAGGCACTCCTGCCACGTCCCAGGAATGGCAGCGGTTTGGTGTGGCTAGAGCAAAGGGAACCCAGAGGAGAAGCAGTGAGGAGGCAAAAAGGGACGACAGGTGCCACGCTGAGAGGGGCAAGCTCAGGGCTCTGGGGCGACAGAGGCACTGGTGCCATGTGGCCGGGTTGGAGAGGGAAGGCTCGCTGGGCGTGGCGGGGGTGGGGGGCTGGTGGTGAATGAATGAGACTCAGCGGGTAATGAAGAGACGGGGACCGCGGAGGAAGAAGATGCACCCCCATATCTGTCACAGGCCCTGAAGATGATCCTCAAGCAGCCCTTTGTGTCCGTACAGTGAAGGCACCATCAGAAACAGCCCTAGAGGTGGGTTCCTGGGGACACACTGTGCTTGACAAGGACACTTGGATGCACCCCATTGTTTCACAGTCACCACCACCCATCCGGAGCCAAAGCAACTCCCATCTGTGAACAGTAAAGGGAAATTCCATGTCAAAATGCATTGCATATTGTCTGTCACTCTGCCTTACTTTTGGGACTCAGCATCAGAGCTTCTAACAGCTGTCTGCACTCCCAACTAAAATATTAAGAGAAATGTTTTTGTGTTTTGGAATTTCAGTCTTTGCTTTGCCAGAATCTTGCTGTTCGTTCGTAACGATTTTCTGGGCTCCTCGGAAGGCTAAGGAATCAGCCCAAAAGGGGAGTTCGGGGAAAGGCCAGAGCCGCGTGACTGACCCATACACCAACAGCCGAGCTGCAGCTGTGACTCTGTGGCTGTGTGCTGTGTGTCCTCACAACTCTGCCATCATAAAATCACCCTCCCAGTTTAAAAGAAGAAGTGGACGTGAGCACAACACTGAGACATCAGGGCAAAATCAGTGACAGTGCCGGGCCCATCTCCACTGAGGGTCCCCAGTGTGGACAGAAGTCAGACCTCTTGCTGACCTGGGCCGCCTTCTGTCCAGCCTTAGTTTTTCCACATTGCTGCAGCTGGAATCATAACTCGGGGTTAGAAGGTCCCTGAGAAACCGTTTAGTACAACCCTTCACCTTATTTTTCAGATGCAAAAACTAAACCAGAAAGGGCAGGTACTCTGTACACAGCAAGCAATAAAAATAAAATAAAATATTTTTAAAGGATTGATGAGTGCCTAAATGAAGGTTAAAATGAATAAATTATGAAACGCCACAGGTTACAGACTAGCTGGATGCAGCTCCCCCCACTACTACTCAGGCCACGCCACAGGGCCTGGGGCCTCTGGCGGCTGTGGGGTTTGTGGCAGCGGCTGGCACGTGGCCTGGGAAAGGAAGGAGCGAAGTCACTTGTGATCCCTTTCCTGGTCCAGAGGTTTCACCTGAATCCTCCTAATTTTGGGGTGTGGGGCTTATTTCTTCTCATTAGCTAAGTCCTTAACCTTCACTGAATAACCTGACCAGTCCACTGATGTACCCTCAGCTCTGATTTATACATTCTGTCACCACGCTGCTCACATCAGAGGAACTGCAACCTCCGGGTGAGAGAGAGATGGTAAAAACGCTCCTGGTCACGTTCATTCACTTTACACTTTCAGAACCAGGCAGTTCGTAGCCCAGGAAAGTGGAAGAACTGGACGGCCTCATCACAGGCCAAATGCAAGAACACGTAAGAAGTCAGGAGGGGAAGAAAGAGGTCCGTGGACTGAAGACAGGAAATGCCACCCAGTTTTCACAAACGGGCCAAAGGGGAACTCTAGAAACAAACTAGCAAGACTGATGAACTTGGAGCAAAATTCCATGATGGAGAAATTTTGAAATGACTAGTAAAATCGGAAGGAGCTAATTGCTGGGAGCCAGTGTGCAGACACTGAGGAATGGGTCACATTTCGTTTTGATAAGGTCATTAGGTTGACAGCCCTGGGGACGCCATGGAGCCAAATCGTCTTAATTTTAGCAAGAAAATTGTCCACGTCTTTCCACAATTTTTTTTGTAAAAACAGCAGCATGTAGAATT
Source organism: Hipposideros armiger (assembly GCF_001890085.2). Taxonomy (NCBI): domain Eukaryota; kingdom Metazoa; phylum Chordata; class Mammalia; order Chiroptera; family Hipposideridae; genus Hipposideros; species Hipposideros armiger. The sequence goes on along the minus strand of NW_017731487.1, from coordinate 1,871,208 downwards.
GAACAATGACATATGGCAACTGGTACCCTCAGTGACAATAAGGGAGGCAGAGAGTTGGGAAATATATGAAAGAAAAGTTAGGAGAGACAAAGAATAGGATGAAGGACCAATATACATATGTCCAGTAGGTTCTGGAAAGAAAAAGCAGACGTGAAGGACGGCCAACGTGCCAAAGGCTAATGAAAGAATCCTCAGACACAGGAACGCAGTCTCAAGTAAGACATCACATCTCGACACACCACAGTAAAAGCACAAAAGACCAAAGACAAGATCTGAAAAGCAACACAAAAGAGCAGGCCCCCTCAGAGCAGTGAGTGTTAGGTGGAGAGCTACCAGGAACCAGGATACCAAAATACAGTGGAATATTTATTTCCAAAGTGCTAAGGAAAAAGTTACTATGGAAGTAGGACTGTATATCGAGTGAAAAGATCGTCTGAGAATGATGAAAAAGATAAAGATGTATACAAACAGAAACTCATGAATTTTCCAATACATCTTCAGTAAAGAAAATTCTAAAGGAAGTGTTTCAAAGAGAAGAGAATTGAACCAGAAGGAAGGAGCAAAGAAAGTCATAAATATGCCAGGAAAGCTGAACACGCAGTGACAAAACTTATAATTAATTTGAGGGGTAATAAAACAAGGTGGAACTAATGCATCAGTCAAAATTACCATGTCCAATTGGATGAGTGATTATAGTGAAAGTATTCTAAAATTTCTGTATTTCATACAAAATGTTTGGGAGAAGGATAGAAAAATTGCACAACGTTAAAAACTGAGTAAAGTGCATATGTTAGAATTTTAAGGACAACCACTAAAATAAAAGGCAATTTTCAAAGAACTGAAGTAAAGAAATAGTGTCTATTTCAAAATAAAGGAAATGAAAAAATTTAAAAGCAGAATAAACAGAAAATCTGAAATAAATTTTTTTTAAAAATTCAAAATATCAACAATGAAATATAAATGAACTAAACTTGCTAGTTAAAAGATATAAGTTGTCAGAATGGATATTTTTTTAAATGTGAGACAGCCTGATGTGTTTATGAGACCCACCTAAAACATAAGGACTCACATTTAAAATAAATGGATGGGGAAAGAAATAGCAGGCAAATATTTACCAAAAGAAATTGAGTATAGCTTTATTAATAGGAAAAAAAGGACTGTACTTTATAAGCTATCAAACTGATTACCTAATGATGAAAGGTGATGGAACGGTATAGCAGTCTTGAACCTGATATACATCTAACAACACAGCTTCAAAATAGCTTAAAACCTACCCTGTCAGAATCCTGTTATCTCATTCACAGAAAGAATTAAGCACACTGAGAAAACAGCCTTGTGAGAATTCAGGGAAACGTTGAAGGTGAAAGTGAGTCATTAAAACAGAAAGTGCTACCTAGAGTGGGTGGTAATTATTAATGAGAAAAAACATCCACCAAACGGCAGGCCTGGCCTGAACATGTAGATACAGCTGGGCTTCTGGAAGCTTCTGGACCACTCTGAGGTCGAGGATCCTTTGAGAAGCTGAAGGAACCTACAGATCCTCTCCTCACCCCAAAACTGCACATCTGCAAAGAGCTTTACAAGTAACATCAGGGGTTTCCCAAGGTGCCCCGAAGGACACCCCTGAAATTTTTCATCATCTCTGGTACGCAGAGATGAAGGTGAGGCCCCTGGAATTCATGTCATGGGAGGAATGTCTAAAGAGACTGCGGGCTCGTCTTAGAGAACAGATGAGTCCCTGGAGGTCTGAGGGACATCCCCAGCTACTTGGAGGGCCATCACGAGTCTTGTTTTAAGCAGTTGTAGCGAGGCAACACACAGGCCAAAAAGTGAAGCTCGGTCCCTCTGTGAGAAAGGCATTTCCAGTGGAGAAGACACGGAGCTCTCTGCAATGGAAATGGCCCAGCAGAGGCAAGGTGAGGAAGCTGCAGAAGGAACCGCTGCCTCTAGGGGGACGCTCTGCCCCATGGCCTCACGCTCCCCTTCCAAGCCCTTGGAATCCTATGGATCAAACAGGAAAGGATCATGTGTGAGGATCTTCCTGCCTCCCTCCTTCCTTCCACAATTGTTTACTGAGCACCTACTACATGCCAGGTTCTAGCTGGAGATGCATCTGTGGCATTTTACCTCTAGTGAGGGAAACACACAAGGAATAAAATAGTACAAGAGTGATAAATGCTAAGACGAAAACAGAGTAAGGAGACAGAGACTGACAGAGAACTGGGTGGGGAGCTCGTTATTAGGGGGTTATGAAAAGGATAAATTGTGAGCTGAGACCTGAATGCCATGTTGGAGCCAAGCACAGAGGGAGTTCCAGGGTACATACAACAAGCAGGAAGATGCAAGGTGGGGCCAGCCTGGGGGAGCTGGTATACAGGGTCAGTCACGAGGCCGAGGGGAAGTTTTGTTGGGGTTTCTATTGGGAACTGTGATCATGTGTTGGCTTAAATGAACCCCAAGGCTTTGATATTAATAGCTAAGATCTGTATAATCATTGAGAAAGGGAAAATTAGCCCTGCTGGCAGGCACACTGAGATAAACGTGGTTTCCAATGGGACCTGATTATGCCAACAGAACAAAAAACAAAGGAACCCCAGCAAGACCATGCTGCAGCTGCAAAAATGACTGACACTCTCTCTTAGGGTTGGGGGTCACCGGGCTCCTTTCCCAAAGGGCCTCAGTTCCTCAGTGGGAGCATGCTCCCTTGCTGCAGCAAGACAAGCAAACCCAGCCCTGAGAAATGCAGGAATGTGCTTGGGGTGACTCTCTCTGGTGGACTGCAACATAATCACAGGAATAGTTAGCCAGCCTTATTCTTACTAGCTGCCAGCCCATTCGCTAAGAACTTTCTACCTAATTTGTGACATTTCATGTTCCACATAACCCTGTACAGTGACGGATTACCATCGTCTTCCGAAGGAGAGAGGAAAACTAGAAGGCAGAGAAACTCTTGTAGCCCCAGCCCGCCCCACGGAGGAGCCCTAAGCACTTGCTCTTAGGCTCTGGGTTTTACCACCTTTCCGTATATAAAGTCCCTAGGTGGATTTCAGCCCGAATGCAAAATGCAAGAGGCATCCCATTCTAGGACACTTGTTTCCAGGAGAATGCGCTAGATGCAAACACAAACACATTCTCCTTCCCAGCAGGCACTGATCACTCTAATGAGAGAGGGCCTGTCTTTCAAACACACCATTAGAGTTCATAACCTGGAGCAAACATCCTCCTGGACTGTGCAACTGTGACATTTTAAGGGGCTCCCGCAGGGCCAGGCTGGGTTTGTGGAGTCTCCCGGGGACCCCTCCTGGTGTACCGATTCCCCCACGTTTGTAGAACCAACATTATCTGAGGCAGCTGTCGGCCTTTGCAGTAATCAAAACATGGCTAATATGGGCAAAATAATAAGAAGGAAATTGTGAAAGTTCCGTCAGTAAACAAAATCTTCTTCCCAATTTGGTTTTGCAGCCCTAAAGCTAACTCGTGTATACCCCCTACCATTTGCTTCAAATATTACTTCCTCCTCCAAGTCACCATCAAAGACTGTCCTTTAACAAGTCTTCCCTCCCTCCGTTGAGTAGAAAAGAACAATTCCACTTGGAAAGGGGGTAAAGAGCCGTGGGAGAACAGGGCCCCGGAACACGCTGTGGGACGGACTCCAAGCGGCACGGCTCTCTAGCCTTGAGATCGCACACAAATCAGGTAAGCTCCCTGAGCCCCTGTTTCTTCATTCGTAAATCAGAATGAAACAAATGAGACAATAGCCCGAAATCACGCAGCCCAGTGTGAACACAGGTGCAGAAAGGCCGTATCCTGTCACTTGCCACGCAGGCTGCATTCCCCGCAGCCTCACCTCCCTCCAGACCCGAGGATGCAGACATCCACTGTCCAGTCTCTGTCCCGCCTTCTCTGAAAACCAAGGAGGGGGATTCCCTTCCGTCCTTCCCTCTTCCCCAGCCACCAACCCTAGTTCCCGGAGATGACAGCTCTCTGTGGCCCTCGGGCATCTGCTCCTCAGGGTTCAGGCCTCTCACCAGGAGGCTGTGGAGACGGCGCACAGGCCCAGACCTGGAGGACAGCCGAGCACAGTGGCCAAAACGAGGTGGTCGCTGTGTGCTGCTCTGACTCCGTGTTCCCACTGCCCATCTAACCCCTCTGCACTTGTTTCCTCAGCTGTAAAATGGAGACAATGAGACCCACCTGCCTCAGTCAGTGTTCTCCAGTGAAGCTGAAGCAATAGGATGTGTATATACAGATATGTTACAAAGCGTTGGCTCACACAGTTATGGAGGCTGACGAGTCCCAAGATCCGCGGTTGGCAAGCTAGAGACCAGGAGAGCCGACGGTGTAAGTTCTAATCCAAATGCTCAGACCCAAGAGGAGCCAATGCTTTAGCTCAAGTCCTAAGGCTGGAGAAGACCAGTGTGCCAGCCCAGCACCCAGGCAGAAAGAGGCCCCTCTACTCAACCTGTGTGTTCTAGTCAGGGCTTCAACTGACTGGACGAGGCCCACCCGCATTGGTGGGGGCCATTTGCTTTACTCACGCTCCCAAGTGAAATGTGAATCTCACCCAGAAACACCCCCCAGACACAGCTGGGATACTGTTTGACCAAATGGCTGGGCGCCGCAGGGCCCGGTCAATGACACATAGAATTAACCATCATACTACCTCCTTCGGGTGTTGTTAGGGTTAAATAAAATAAAAGTACCAAAAGTCGTACCCAGGAGGTGGCACCTAGCAGCTGCCACGGGTCACCAGCACAGCAAGACACTGGACCTTTTGATCTTCAGTTTGCCCAAAGCAGGACATGGCGACCTGAATGAGCCTGGTGGGCCTGTCTTCTCCATGCCTTGTGAAGGGAGGGACAACTCCCTGGTCATGTCAAAATGCCCCCTCGTTCAGGAAGCCCGCTTCACCCAGCCCACCGCCTGACCCCCCGAAGCCTTCTCCTGCCCTGTGTAAATTTCCATCCTGTCTCTCCACATCTAGTCTGAACTGCCCCCAGGTTGTGTCCACACCTGAAACTGTTGGCACCCATCTCCCCACCCACCCGTGCAAGGTCTTGCCAACGGTCCTTAAGGTGATGAGCCATTTAGCAAAGGCCCTTCAGGTGCCAGACTCTGAGTGGGGGTGTGGGGGTACCTTCATCACCTGTGTTGTTGCATTTCATTGTCACACATCATGATGCTCTTGAGCAGGGGTCTCTTGTGGGGAGGGGGCTACTGAGGAAAACGCCATCATCTGCTGCTTAGGTGACAGAGAGTGAGGGCTTTCAAGTAGAAGCTGAGGATCCTGATGGCGGACATCCGTGACGGAGGGTGCGCCCTCAGCCCCTGTGCCAGGCTGAGGCAGCAGCTGTCCTCTGAGGCTCTCATGGTGTGCACAGCTGTAAGCAGTTGTCCCCAACTCAACCAAATCCATCGGGGGCACCCACACCACCAAGCACTTCAGTCAGACCTGCCAGTCACAGCACCTTCATGGCCAGCCTCTTCCTGCCCACTGCAGCCTCGCCTAAGGGCCAGGTGGCCAAGGCCACGGTCATCCCCGGCCCCCACAGGACAGGGCAGCACCAAACTGAGGTCTCCTGGTTTTGGGGGACTCCTACTGTTTCTCCTGTCTGCCTGGCCCCAGAACCCACGAGGCAGGTGGGCCATGGGGCTCCCCGGGGAGACAGAAGGACAGGGGACAGACAGCCAGGCTCCTTGGATATGCAAACGGAGAGCTCCTAAACCAGAGGAAGGAGGTGCTCACCTTCGGGGCTGATCAGAGAGGATGGCACCCACCTTTAGCCTTCAAGGTGTGAACACCAGAACCCCCCCCCATGCCAGCTACAGTCCCAGAGACCAGCCTCCTGCCCAGTAAACCCCTCCCGGCATCCTATGCTGACCACCAGAGGCTGATTCTCCCTGAATGCCCCCAGCTCACCGAGCTTTGTGGCCAGCACGGCCTCAGTCAGAGAGCCCCTAGGAGACCACCCGCCGCTGCCACAACCACCTGGGCCAACTCAGCTCAGCTCAGCAGGGCTCAGCCTTACCTGTTGTTTAATGTTTAAAATAGCACCCTGCCCAGATCCACTGCTACCTGAGGGCTCTTTGTCTAGCACCTCCAAGCCCTGCTGGGTGGGTTCCTTCATGGACACCTTCTCCCAACGTTACACTCATTTTCTGCCTTAAATCAGAAATGGTCATAGTGTCTCAAACCTTAGAGACGCCTGGCTCTTTTCTGGTGCCCCGGGATGGAAAGGTAAACTGCTGATTCCTGAAGGGATGGAGGATGCAAAGCTACAGTCTGCCCCCTGCTGCCCAAGACGTGTGTTGCACTCATCCCCAGTTCCTTCTCCTTTTTCCTAATATGCATTTCACTGCAGAAAAAAAGATAATAACTATGCCCCAGAATATTTTTTCCAATGCTTAAAGTAACCCCCACCTCCCAGAAATCCAGCGTCTTCAGAATATAAACCAGTGAGTATATAATGTGGGTAAAGGAAGTAAAACTGTTTATGGGGGATGCTTTTCCTCTGCAGATAATGGTCTAAGAGACCAGGAATGGCAGGCAGCAGGGGCTCTTGTCTTAGCACTGCATTTATTGCCCATGTGATCGGTGAGGGTTGTGGTTTTCCTGAGCCACCCAAATCCAGATAGGACCAGTCCCCTCCCGCCTCAAGGCTGTCATACTTCAACAAGAAATGCACGTGTGCACACTCTCAAACCTGCAGTGTGATACGACTGCTATTTTTAATGTAGTTATCTATCAGGGAAGACTTAAATTATCTCTCAGAGGCTAGATTGGTATTGAAGATGTGGAGTCTAATTGCTGAAAATCATCAAGGAGGCTCCTGGGGAACAAACGGGGAGTGGTTAAAGGGTAGTCAGCCGAGCCACAGCCCTGCCGTTGGCAGAGGCACAGGCCCCAGACGCGAGGCTGGAGTGGATCCTAATGCCAGGCCCTGCGGTCGTTGCCTATGGCGTTGGACGAGTTGCTCAGCCTCTTGAAGCTTTTGTTTACTCATCTATAAAACGGAGCTAACACTATTCACCTGATGAGATGGGACGATGGTTGAAAACAACATACGTAAAATGCCTGGCACACAGTAGGGGCTGAATACAAGATCGTTTTCTCCATAGTACATCCCAGAAGAAGTCTGAATCCATATCATCTGTCATGAGTTTAATCATGTCCACCCAAAACCCATACGTTGAATTCCTAACCGCTAATGCCCCAGAATTATATCTGCCCCTTGCAGATGGAATTAGTTCAGATGAGGTCATACTGGAGTAGGATGGGCCCTACTGGTGTCCTTGTGAAAAGATGGCCGTGTGAAGACAGAGACACACAGGCGGAGGTCATGTGGTGATGAAGGCAGAGTGATGTGTGTGGCCGCAGACCAGGGGGCGCCGGATTGCCCAGCGGCCACCAGAGCCAGGAAGAGACAAGTAAGAATCGTCCTGCAGGTCTCACAGGAAGCCTGGCCCCGCTCACACCTTGATTCCAAGCGTGTAAGCAATCTAGCTTCCAAATAACCTTCAATTGACCCTGAACCCTTACTGATGGAATGTCCACTCCACAGCCAGGGCAGCGTCCCTCAGGACTGTTCTTGCTGTGCTCGGGGCGCAGACACCAAAGAGAGAGCATGACCACCAGGAAAACTTGTTCCTGGGCCCCAGGGCCGCCGCATGGTTCATCTTTTCTGGGAAAACGTCAAAGTCACTGAATGCCAGCCTGTTTTAGCCCAGCTCCAGGAGGAAGAACAGAAGAGAGACAGAGTCCCAGCCCCATAGCTTCTGCTTTTAGACTAATGTCCTAGGAGGCCACACTCACTCGGCCCCTTCCTCGTGCCAGTGCTGAAAGGCAGGGCTGGCAGCTCTTTGTGGCCTGGCGTCTCTCACCCACACGCCTCCAGTCCAGCCTTCTGCCCAAGCCCAGTGTGGGCTTTACCACTTCCTTACACGGAACATGGCAACAGTCACCTCACCTGCTTCTTGTCCCCTGCCAGACGCTTCTTTACCCTGCAATGCCCTGTGGACTCACAGCCGGCAGAGCCTCCCCACTATGCACACACCCCGGGCACAGCTCAAAACAGCCCTGTGAGGGGGGTCACCCCCAGCCTCAGTGCTTTGCCCCTTCCCCCAAATTCCCCCAAACACCGGCTCTCTCTTGCATCCAAGGTTGTGCACTCACCCCAATTGCTCCACCTGGCAAATCCTTTTCCGCTATGAAGACCCAACTCCTTAGCGCCTCTTGCATGAAAGCAGAATCCGGAAGCGGCGCCCAGAGCTGGCGCCCAATGTGAGCTCAGGTGTGTTGGCTGCACTTGTCCCCACACCCGGGGGCGCCTCGTACATACCTCTGTGTTGTCCATGTGTCTACTTCCCAGCTATGCAGAGAAGGGCACCACGCCCAGCTGAACTGGCCACAGAAAACTTTCATGGAAGGACCTGGAATCTGCCAACACACACAGTGCATCGCAAGAAGCCAAGGGACCTGGCAGCTGGGGCACAAGCCATGAGCGGGTGTCGTGGGTCAGCTGAGCTCGCCCAGGAAAGGCCTGGGGCCGCAGCGCAAACTCTGGCTGCCTGCGTCAGAGCAGCAACAGTTACAGGTTCCGAACATGAATCCTCCGCTCGGGTCCTCACTGCCTCCTTCAGAGCACCTAAAGTCGAGGCCAAGCTTCAGTTAGTGCCTGAGTGACCTTGGGCAGTCACTTAATCTTGCTGCTGAGGGCCTCAGTTTCTCCATGTATAGAATGGGGCTGGAGATTCCTGCCGTGGATGGTTGGGCGAGTCCGGCAAGATAAAGCATAGTGCTTTGTAAACCCTCCAGGTTCACACAGACAGACAGACTAACTAATCATGCGGTATCACTACTTTTTCCTCACCTGGCATACATTCGTGCTTCTATCATTCCCAGAGAGAAGCATCACGTGAAAGCACTCCCACCATCTCAAGCGGCATCCACAGCGGGCAGAGCAGGATTATTATTGCCCCTTCACGTGCCCAAAAGGACAGGGGCTGCCCAAGGTCATGTGACAATGACAGAGGATCAGGAGGCTGTGAGCCAGGTCTTTCCTCCCTGCCCCAGAAGTCAGGTCTTTGAGGTCTCCATGCTGTATTGAAGTCTCCAGCCAGCGGGGCAGGGGGCAGAGCTGAGGGGCAGCTGAGCTGGCCATGCACAGACCCAGCAACTTTCTCCACCCCACCCCCACCCTGCAGCTCAGATGGGCCAGACCAACACACACACCACAGCTCCCGCCCTTCCTGGGCACAGTGGGGAGCTGCCCTGTCCCCAGGGCAACCGTCAACATAGGCAGGAGCTCAAAACACAATGGGCTCAATTACTCTCCCAGCCTGGAAGGCCTGGTCCTCATCCACCACTCTGAGCTCAGGGTCCAGAGGGGTAGTGAGGTGGACCCCAGCACAGGCTCTCCTGGGGTTAGGAGGGAGGGGCATCCTGGGAGAGGTCCGAGCTCAAGCAGGAACACACACACACACACACACACACACACACACACACACACACACACACACACGCACGCACGCGCGCGCGCGCGCATCCATGGGGGGCCACTCCACCGCTGGGCTCCAGAAAACCACATCAGCTGGGTACCGACTGCCTTCCACCAGGCCGCCAGCTTTAGTCTCCTCCACTGCCCGGGGTAGCCCTGTGGTGGGCAGGGGACTTGGTAGTGGCCTGGCCCTGAGGGCTGATGGTGTGCAGCAGGACCAGCTGTGGAGAGAACTCCTGGAGGCCGAGAGGCGGAGCCAGCAGCGCTGGTGAGTGCCCTGCCCTGCCCTGCCCACCCTGCCCCCAGCCTCAATGTCTAGGAAGCTTCTAGAGAAAGAGAAACCTGAGGGTGAGAGGGAAGCCCCGGCAAAGTGCATTGATGGGAAAGTGCTGGGGCCGAATGGCAGAGAGTATTGGGGTGGGGAGAGGGGCAGGGGGGAGGCAAGAGAGCCAAGCCTTGGCCAGACTTGGGCTTAGAGAATGGGAGGGAGTGGGGGGGGGCAGGTACGGGGCCAGTGCACCACCCCCCCCACCCCCCCACCCCCGGCTCATTCTGGAATCCCAGCACACGGGGTGGTGACCAGGAACCTGGGAGGCAGACTGGAGGACGCTCTGACCATCTGAGGAGGACACTTGATTTACTCAATCCAAGAATTCCTAGGGGAGCCGCTCTGTGGGGCTGCCGTGGGGACAACACCGGCCTGACCCCAGCTCCATGGAGCCTTCCTTCCCAGGACAGGGCAGCAGCGAGCAAGTGGAGAAATAGCTGAGAGACCAGAAACTGACTCTAGGCGGTGGGGCTCAGGGGCTGTGAGGATTGGGGCAGAGACTAGTTTTATGATGAGTGTTAGACAATTGTTTGACTTTTCACAAACAGATTAAAATAAAAACTGAATTACCCAGTGCAAGTAATGCCGGCTTCTTCACTGTCACTCCCTGTTTGTCCGAAACCTCCCCGTCTTCCTCTGCCACACACACTGGAAGGTTACAAAGGTTTGAGGAAGTGAAAACTGGTCCTTACAAGTTACTTGGGGATCCCCACAGTGGCCCGCTGACAAGGCAGAGGTACGTGGGGACAGCGCATCACTGCTTTCCTTCCGACCCGGCTATCCCTGCAGCAACACAGCTTCCACTCTAGGACAAGCCATTGATTCTTGAAATGTTTCTTCATTGCATAAGATATTAGCATAAACGCACACTTGGGTGATACATGGCATTCGTTTCACCTAAACATTAATTCCTCCATGATAGAATAAATGTGTTCGTGGCATTGGCTTATTAACTTGACACAGAAAAGTCATTTGTGAAAATGTCACAGGAAGAACTCACATGGCCAACGTGTGTTCGTTTCCAGGGCTCAGAATTGGAGTTTCCTGAAAGACTATGACCCCATGGTAAGACACACATGCCGCTGGAACATGTATTCACTCATTTAACATGTATTGAGAATCCACAGGGTGCTGGCTGCTGGAAGGTACAGAGACAGATAAAATACAGTCTTGTTCCAAGAAGCTTGGAGTCTGGTGGGAAAGAAAATAGTTACGTGGAGCATTTAGAGATGAATTCTTCCCCGTGTTTCTCGACTTTATTAAGATGAACCGACTGGACATGATGGACGGCTGCTGCTGAACTTTGCCCCCTGGTATGAGATGTCAGCAGTGTAGAGTGAGGTGTGGTGTGCCCCATATGGAGAATGAGTTTGGGTGAAATACTTTGTAAAAACTCATTCCTGCCTCTAGTAGTACCACCTCCAATCTATCCTACTTGAGTAATTTTCCTAAACTGCAAAACTGATCCTCTCTCTCCCCAGCTTAAAATCCTCCAGTAAATCTGCACTTTCCAGGGTGGCTTACAACACATCTCATGACCCAGCCCCTCCTCCCTTGCTCACCCCACAATGACCAACCCCCACTCTCTTATCCAGGCCTTTGTGCATGCTGTTCCCCTCCTGAAATACCCTTCCCACCTTGTCAGCCTGATGGACTCTTATTCATCCTTCAGGACCCCACTCAAGTCTCCTCTTCTGAGAAATTTCCTCTTCTTGAGTGGACTTGACCAGCTCCCTCTGTTCTTCTGGACTTTACTCACCAGCATATCTAATCCATTCCTTTGGCTTAGCACGTTATGTTGCAATGATCGATTTCACCCGTTTGTGGGCTCCCTACGAGCAAGGACAAGGAGGACTTCATCCCTGCACACACACACACACACACACACACCCCTCCCAACACCCAGTAAAATATCACTCTGTTTGTGCTGGATGAATGAGCAAATGGGACCATGAAGTCGGCCATGAGAAGAATGGTCAGAGAACCACCTGGAAAATTGAGCAGGGTAGTGCGTCAACCAAGGTGGTGGTGGCCACGCTGATGTGGACATTGTGTGGTTCAGGGAAGGCGTCACCTCTTCACTCTGGCCTTGCTGGATTGCTGTCGTCCCCCAGATAGAAAATTCAGTTCCTGGGACCTTAAATCCTATGCTGAGCTCTTGGTCCGGGCTTCTTCCAGCCTCCGAGTCCTGCCCGGCCGAGGGCTACGTAGCAGCCTGAACACTGAGCCCTGCGTCACACCCAGCAGTGGGGCCACCTCAGCATGGACTTTCCCGAGTGAAAGCTAGGATTTCATTCAATAACTGGTCCTGTCACTTCTATGCCAACAAAGAAGCAAAGTTAGCCACACACACGGGTGGGGGGAGGACTGAGGATTTTGCTCCACTCACCAGATTTTTTTGAATCCCTATTTACTCACGGACTCATCCATCAGTTACGGAAGCCACTAGATAAATCACCTGTGGCTTATTCTTAGAAGCTGCAAGGAGAATGAATGAACCGCAACACGCACAAAAACATGGATGAATCTCTCAAATGTCCATGAGAGAAAGTAGCCAGAGGGGTTATGGTCCCATGAAGACTGAGGGGTTAAAAGGAGGTGTTGGGGGAGGGAGGCTGATCAAGTTCTAGTTCCTGATGGGGTGGGGCCACACAGGCAGGCGTGGGCGGTTGTTGAGCTGCACAGTTATGATTTGTGCACTTTTCTGTGTGTATGTTAGACTTGAAGTAAAAATTCACCAAAAAGCCAAACCGAATCTATGGCACTGCCACCGTATATGAAGCAGCACCTGAGATGTTACCCCCGCAGCATGTGACATGAACTGTCCCCTCTCCTTCAGGGCAATAAGAAGGAATCCAAGAAGCTGCCGGAGCACATGCCTCTCTTTTCTGACACTGTCCCCAATTCCACGAACCGGGTCGTGGGCAGCAGAGTGGACACGCCCCTGGGGAAAACGCTCATCAGCCTGGACTTCTTCTTCGTAGAAGGAGCCCGGAAGAAGAAGCTGGATGTCGAGCTGCAGCCCATCTAGGAGAAGGAGGGCGGTCAGGGCTGCCCCAGGTGGGTGTGCGCGGGGAGCGGGCACCTGCAGCTGACCTGCCACCATGGCCCCAGTCAGAGTCCCGCACGTGCCAGCCGGGGGCGTATTATCCCTGCGCCCCGTACGGCCGCTACGTGGGCTTTGTTGGCTCACTTTAACCCATGAGATTAAGAGGACTCGAGAAACCTGCCCGCAATGGTGGGGTTTCTGCTCAGGGGCCCACGAAAGAGCCCTGCTTCATGCTCAGGTGCACTGACTGCCTGGGTGCAAATCGTGCTCCTGACTCAGCAGCGGTGGAACGTTGGGCAGGTGGTTGGAACCCTCTGTGCCTCCATTTCCCAACTGTAAAGTGGGTATTTGTTTCCTATTGCTGCTGTAACAAGTGGCCACAAATTGAGTGACTTCAAACAACACATATGCATTACCTTAGAGTTCTGGAGGTCAGACATCCAAAATGTGTCACGCTGGGTAAAAATCAAAGTGTCAGCAGGGCCGTGTTCCTCTCTGGAGGCTCCAACTACCTGTTTCCTCACCTTTTTCAGCTTCTGGAGGCTGCCCACTTTCCTCGGCCGGTGGCCCCCTTCAAATTCAAAGGCAGCAACGCAGCATTTCCCACCCGACCCACCGAGGACCCGAGATGAGGCAGTGCCGTCCGCCCCTGGGAACCTGGGGCCTGGAGTCATTCCACATCCAGGATCCCATCTCATGCCTGACTCACCGCGTTCTCCTCGCCGGCCTCAGTGATCCACAGCTGTAAAGCAGGGAGGGGAGAGTCCAAGGGTGTCACCAGCTCCAGGGTCTGTCCTCTGAGCACACAGCGAGTCTGAATCACACAGGTTTGAGGCTCTCTTACACAGTGCAGTGGTTGGCCACGGTTCCCAGAATAGGAGGGGTGGTGGGGCCCCCGGCTGAAGCAGCTCTCTCCTAAGGCTGGTCCTGGTGCCACCTCCAGGATAAACAGAGCCTAGTACAGGCAGAGAGAAGAGAGAGCCGCTGCCATGGGCAGGACCAGGAATGTCCAACCAGGAAGATCTCGAACTGGGAGCAGCCTCCTTGCTTCCACGGGTCATTGCAGTGACATAATGAGAGCTAAACACCTGGCACACAGCAGGCGCTGCACATTCCGGATGCTTCTGTAGTTGTCCCTGCTGCTACTGATAAGCCTTCGCTGCTTGTCAGAGAGCGTTTTACTTCCCTATTTTGCTTTACCTATGAGCAGTAACTGTCCACTGATTCGTAATCTAACCGGGGCAGCGGCCAGTGTGATGCCCATCACATGTGTGATAGCAGAGGTATCTGAGAACTACCTAAGTGAGTTTACTGAAACCCTGGCGGACACTCAGTCAACTGCCTAGATTCCCTTTGAAAATAACCCCTGAGATCACACCTCAGCCCACCTGAAACTCAGAGATGCTCCTCCTCTGTGCTCCCGGCGTCTCCCCTGATGCATCCTTTTCTTCAGCGATGTCTTCCCCTCCCTGCCCGATGCCTGCACACTCGTGCTCCCTTTCCTCTCCCTGTCCTCAGACGCTACAGGACAGAGTCCAAAACTCATGAACAAAGGTCCACGGTCAAGTTACAGCTGATTCCTTGTGTTGGCAGCAGATCATTGTAAGTTGGGAGAGGCAGGGAGAGGCCACGGAGGGCGGGAGCGCTCTTCGCCCTCCATCATCACAGACAGCCGACCTGGCGGCTGGCGGCTCCGTGGCAGTCTTTCCCAGCCTTCCTGCAGTCTTGGCCCTCAGTGCCAGCCCTTGGCCCTGTGGGTCACACACCATCTCGTCCCCAGGGTCCCAGGCCCTCTCCTGCTCCCCAGTCTTCTGAGCACCAGGAGCCCTGCTGTCTGGTCTGAGTGACAGAGCCCTGGGAGCTCTAAGGAAAGACAGGTGGGAAGCCAGGGAGGGGCTGGCAGAGACTTCCGACCAAACGCCCACTGACCTGCGACGGCCTGAGTCCTCCACCTCCAGCTTCGACACCCAAGCACATCAGAACAACAACAGTTTAGGCTGGATTTGCCCTCCCTGCTTCCTACCACTCCCTACCATCCAATGAGGAATAACAAACAGAAATCGCATCTTCTGGCCAAAGCATCCCAGATCCTGGTGGCATTGGCCAGTGGTCAGTGCGCCCCATGCTGAGGGCACGGCAACATGAAGCCAGAGCTGTGACAGTCGGCCGACAAGAGCGCTGGGAAGAGGTGGTGGCAGCTTTCTAAATGGGAGGCTTTCCTGGTGATGCCAACAGTGGTGGAGGTGACAACGGCAGCTCCCTCCCAGGGCAATTGTTCAGCAAGTTTCCGGAAGTTGTTCCTTGGAGATGCTCAATAAAATCTGCTTCCTCGTCCTTCCATCGATTCAGCCTAATGCCTCGTAATGATAATGACGCTAACGGAAGAGGAAGATTCTGTGCTCTGTAATCAAACACTCTCCAATACACTCTTCTTGATGCAGACCTTTCTGACCCCTCAAAGTTCCAGAACGTCCCATTGTCTCCAGGGACCATGTCTGTGCAGCCCACCCAGGACTCGTTTTGAATTTACCATAGCGAGCGCGCTTCCAGGTCCCGTGACCCAAAGAGGAGTGGTGTTGATTCTGACGGTCCCAAGGGCTGTGGTGGAAGTGGGGCGGCCTGGTCTTGAGGCCACTCGATTTTTATGATGACGCAACGGACTCTTCAGTGCAGCCCACAGTAAAGAAGACACTCATGCACTGCACCACTTGGCTGTCTTTGAAGATTAGCTGCATTTTAGATCGATGTCAGGGGGTATAATAGCATTTCAAACTCACCGTGGTCCATTATGCACACGGCAGAAGCGTGGCCGAGAAACTCAGTACGGACGAAGGGGTCCCATAAGGAATGCAGTCATGCTTCTCAGCTTGGTGTGCATGCAGGTCTGGGGTGTTGGCAAAAGGAAGACTCCGGTTCAGCGTGTGTGTGAGTGTGTGTGTGTGTGTGATTATATTACATATGTAATGTATGTGAGTACAGGGTATGTGTGTGTACATACATATATGACTGAATTATCCCCCCCATTCATGTTCAAGTCCTAACCCCCAACGTGGCTATATTTGGAGACAGAGCCTTTAAAGAGTAATTAAGGATAAATGAGGTCATCAGGGTGGGGCCCTAATCCAACAGGATGGGTGCCCTTATAAGAAGAGAGAGAAACACCAGGAATGAGCACAGAGACGAAGCCACAGGAGGGCACACTGAGAAGATGGCCATCTGCAAGCCAAGGAGGGAGGTCTCACCAGAAACCAACTGCCGGCACCTTGGACTTCCAGCCTCCAGAACTGTGAGAAAAAGAATTTTTGTTGTTTAAGCCACACAGTTTGTGGCGTTTTGTTAAGGCAGCCCAAGCAGACTAATACTCCACACACATGCATACACGGACACACATATCCTAGCTCTGTCTTCTGAGAGGCCAGAAGCAATGACGCCTCCGGAGCAATTAAGCACAGCTGGTCCCAGGGCTCTGCTTCTCAACACCATCGTCTAGTCATGAAAAGGATGAGGGGCTCCGTAGGCAAATGGCTGACTCCAGGGGAAGCCTGGGCCACAGTCAGGGCAAGGCCCGGTGACGAAATGCATGACAAACTGCTGGTGCTGCCAGTCCCGGAGAGCCAACCTTCTGATGAGCGCCAGGCAGCTTTTGGGAGGTCCACCTTTTCGGGGAGAACACAGATGCACGGAGAAGCTGAGTGAATTGCCTAAAGCCACACACTCCCTAAGTGGCAGATCGGGGGTCATGAAGGCCCTCCTCCCAGAGTCTCTGCTCGCCCCAGATTTCAGGGCAGCGAGCCTGCACAGAGCAGAAAGGGCACCGTACCGGGAATGAAGATGGACTGCAGCTGCTGCTGGCTATGTGACAGGAGGCTAGCTGCCCCACGGCCCTGAAGCTCAAAACCTCACCTTAAAATGGACAACAGCACTTGGTGCCCTCCTTCGCTTTTAGACCTTTTAATATGGAACATGTCAAACCTATACAAAAGTAGAGCGTGCAGCATAATACTCTCCCATGTCATTACCATAATCGACTTTAAAAATGAACAGCTCACGGCTAATCTTGTTTCGTCTACATCTCCACCCTCCCACCCAAACCCCCAATATTTTAAGGCAAATTCCAGACATCGTATTTCATGTGTAAATATTTCAGGATCTCTAAAAGGTAAGGGCCACACACACACACACACACACACACACACACACACACACACACATCTTTGTTTTCCTCTGTAAAGGTTTGCTTTTAAACATCCTGTTCTCCTTTAGCCTTGGCAGGGACTCAAAATCTTCTGGATTTTTCCAGAGCAATGGGATGTTGGCCAGGTGAGGGCTGGAGGCTCCGGAAGATGGGGCTGAGAGAGGGAAAGCCACTAATGCTTGGCTGAGGTTCAGAGGACAAAACCAGCAACGGTGGATTTCAGCATTGCCTTTTTGTGGCTTTTCCTGCTTCCTAACCTGGACTTACTACCCATTAGATTTTGAGAGTCGAAATGCACCCCACCCCCTCATTTTGAGCAGCGTCTAAGTTACCTTCTTTTGTCAACAGAAATCTAGTTTACCTCCTTTAAGAAACACACTCATTCTGCAGTGCCAGGCTTGGGCGGGGACGGAGGGGCGTGCGGAGGTGCAGGAGGGTGCTTCCGGCCTGAGGCCCGAGCCCCCCGGGAGGAGGCTTCCCAGGGCTGGGGAGGGGCGCTGTCCCTCTCGGCCGCAGGAAAGGGCAGGAAATGAACCCGCCTGGAGGTTCTGGCCCCCCGGGACCGCGGCAAATCCTCAAGCCTTTCCAAGCCTGTTTCCCGCCTGTATGTAAAGCGTGGAGGATGAGCGTAAGCTAAACTGGGTCGTTCAGGTCCTTGCAAGTTTTCATCTCTGAAATGCTCACTGAGAAAAACAAAGGAAAACACTTTTAGAGAGTGAAAAATCCCACAAAAATGGCCCATTTCCCGCGGGGGGGTGCCTGTTTGCCCTTCCGGGGTTCAGTCTCTGCCCACCCAACACGTGGGAAAGCGGTACTGTCTGGGGGTGGGGAAGGGAGGGTGTCTCCCGGCTCAGAACCGCGCGGGTCGGCTTCACACAGAAAAGTGAATCAG
>NW_017731487.1:1848301-1850962 GCF_001890085.2 Hipposideros armiger | reverse complement strand
GGTGTCCAAGTGTCAGAGCCTCCGAGCTTTAATCCTTTGCAAACAGCTATTCAGATAGAACCTCCTAGTGTGTCCATATTTACAAGGCTGATTGAATGGGGAGGACTCTTCATTTTCTGCAGGAGCCATACATACTCCAGCTGCCAAAAAAAAGTGAAAGCGCACCTTTCACCCCAAATCTGGCCTAATGTTAACAGTCCTCTCTTGTTCTTTGAAAAGCATCAAGAGGATGATTATATTGACTCCTAGAACTTGTTTTAAAAATTTGAACCTTGATGAAGTAACAGGCTGAAGAGATACAATTCAATCATTGGCTTTTCAGAATGAATATATTGTAATTTGCAGCAATGGGCTTTTTCTGGAGCCATAGTTTGGTGTCCACTTTTAGAATTTCCACCGTCCATTTGGATCCGTGCAGGAATTACCTAACATACATATATGTTATATTTAGGTAGAAACACTTTAAAATTTCAGAGCTGTCGCATTAATTAGATTTACTAGTTTTAAATATTTTAATTGTACTCCTTCATGTTTCTTCTATATCTTAAGGGACCACTTTCTCCCTCCAGAATTGTTGGTAGGAGTATGTATATATAACTTCTGGAATTGCTAATTAGATGTTACTTAATACTTCCCTAATTTTATCTTCAGGTATTTTAATCTTTTAAGTGTTGCTTATTACAGTTTTTAAGGAAATCTTGGGAACTTGTAACTGGAGACCGTGTATTGCATTTCAATCTATTTTGCATGGTACTTAAATATTTTTTGAATACATGATAAATGGAGGACTGATTTTTATGGGGAGAGAATAAACTGGCTTTAAATCCAGCTTCCCTTTGGTAGATGAGGCTAACAGCTTCAGCACCGACTTAGAAATAAATGAAATGTGCCTTTTAGCACCTACCCTAATTCCCTTTGGTCACTGTTGTCCAGTTCACCGTGGAGCAGGGAACTACCGTGTAGCATTTATAAAAGGTCTTCAGAGTTTGCTTGAGAATCCTTAGCTGGCCCACCTTCCTAATGGATGGAATCGCTGTCTCTTTAAGACCCCCTCGCCCATTTAAATTGCTGATGTAATCAACAGCCATTCACAAGGCGCCTGTGTGTAGATCCTTGGGTTATCCGAATTGGCAACAAAAACATTTGATAAGATTTGGTCTCTGCCTTTCAGGGGGCTTGCTTAGTTTATTTGGAAGCTGAGACCAAAATGATACTGTGTCAATCAATATATGCTAAATGCGAAACGTGTTAGGCAGAGGGAGAGCCTTGTATGGGCTGGTTTTGGGTTGGGAAAGGCATGCCTTCAGTTGTAGGTAGTGGTATTCTCTAAGTCCCAAGTCACGAGTGTCAGTTTAAACTGTGACTCCAATTTTCCTAAGTGTTTACTAAGTGCCATACCAGAAAAAATGAATTAAACAGGTCTAGCTAGATCCTTAGGAAAATCGTACCCTTTTCTGGGCCTTGGTTTCCTTTCTCTATAAAATAAGGTGGGTAGAGGTCAGTGATTTAAAAACATTGTTTTTAGTTATGGTAGCCTTTCTTTAAATGAAACCTTACCAGAAGCTCAAAATGTACATGAGATTTTCAGAAGTTGCTTTGGGGTGGGGGAGTGGGGGTTGGCACAGTGGGAGGCGGGCTCAGCCTCTCGGCTCACTGGGCAGCTTCAAAACCACAATGGCTGGCTTTGATATGTTTTATGAAATACGGTGCTATTTAGTATTCCGTACTAACAAAATCTTTCAAGAATAGTTAGTATATATTCCTGTCTTGACATTAGCTAAATACCAAAATGTCTGAGTTGATATTTATTGCTGAAAATTTTCTTTTACAGCAAGAATAGTAACCACTTTAATGACCACGAATGATCTTACAAGTAAGCAAAATCTTTTTCTGCCCACTTCCTTTTGAAATTTTGTGCCATTTGTGCCTCCTTTGTTTGTAAGTTGTCCTGGGGGTTAACACATTAACTTGGCTCCACTGGACTAGAAAGTTAGAGGCCCAGGTCTTGATCCGCACCATTTATGGTATTAAGCACCTACTACTTTTGTAGATGCCAGAGAATATTCACAAGGGTCAAGTCCTATCTTCGTGGAGCTTCCACTCCAGCAGTGGAAATGGACAGTGAAGTAATCACACAAATAAATTGAAAAATATTGTGAAATGTGTTTTGAAAGAGGACAGGATGAGCCACCCAATGGGAACCTGGCCTTAACTGGAGGGAGCTGGGAAGATGAGTTGGAAGGAGGGAGATGTGGGGAAGGTGAAGACGGTTACAAGGAACAGCATGTGTGAAGGTCACAAGCAAAGAGGATGCAAGGCGGCTTAGCCTCGGAGAGTACCAGCAGGCCAGGAGTGAGCGCGTGGGGCGTGGGTCTGGGAGGGGAGGTATCGTGGCCAAATGGCCTGGAACCTCAGAGAATTGCCCACAGCAGTGGAATGCTTTTTAAAGCTGGAAGTGACATAATCATTTGACTCCATGTCCTTGTTGTTTTTTCAAAAGGGATTCTGTGATGGAGGAGAAAATGAAACACTTGGGTTAACCTAAAAAGAATTTAGTAACTCCTGAGGCTGAGTTTTCAACTCCCACATCGAGCATATAGTTTTTGGAAAATGATTAAAACAGATGGGAGTTGCCCCAGCTATGAACTCGAAATCTGTCCC
>NW_017731487.1:1846489-1848266 GCF_001890085.2 Hipposideros armiger | reverse complement strand
TGAACACAGGATTCAATTGTAGTTTTCCTCCATCATCTGCTTCTGTTCTTTTGGACGCCTAGCAGGTGTTCACTTGAAACCGTTTTTGTCTTTTCCAAATCTGACAAGCTCTAGCAGAGCCACTCCCGCCTCGCCACTTGGCTGACCTGGGTACCCTCTGTGGTCTGGGTTGGTTTCCATGGGCACGGGTGGGGGTTGGGGCGGCGGGGATGGAGCTGCCAATCAGGCCACTTCCTTAACACTTGGCAAGATTTGTGATGTCTTGGTTCGTCCTCACCCTGCAGAAGTGGGTCATAGACCTGGCCATGGTAAGTGTGGGGACGTGTGTGAGATGGCCTGTCACTCTTCTCCCCGTGCTACAGGTCTCCCCGCTCGAGGCCGTCATCTGAGCCACCTGTGCCCAGCTCCCAGGGTGACCTGTCGTGGAGCCGACCACAGGCCTGACCACGGGCACTTGCTCGGCTCCTTCTCCGTAATTCTTCCTTGTCCAAGTCAGCCCTGCTCTCCTCCCATGTTATCCCGTGTTCACTTCCATCATCATGTTTGCCACGTTGCTTTGTTGTTAAGGGTTTGGTCATTCAACAAGGACTCACTGAGTGACGGCCACGTGGCAGCGCTGTTCCAGGTGCTTGGAACCCAGCAGGAAACAGAACAAGTGCTCCCCTCATGGAGCTTGCGTTCTGTGAGGACAGGGATACGTGAGCTGCCCTGGTCCAGGACCCCAGCCACTTCATTCCCGCTCACGCCAGCGGCCGCGCTCTTCCTTGTCTTAGCGCCTCTGCAGCATTTGACACCATGGATAAGAGTCCTCCTTGAATCACTTCATTCTCTCTGCTTCCGGGACACCTCGCTCCGTGGTGTCCCTTCCATCTGGTCCTCCCGTGTCGGCCGGCTCCCCTCATCTTGCTGACTTGTCAGTGAGAGGCTGCAGGTGACGTCCAACCACAGGCGCCTCCAGCTGCGCGTGGCCTCCAGCCCTGCCCTGTCTTCCAGCAAACCTGCCCCCTCGCAGCTTTCTGTCGGTTAACGGCCAGACCCCTGGAGCTTGGAACCACGCTGGACTTTTTCTCACACCCCACAGCCAGCTCCTCAGCACATCCTTGTCAGCGTTCCCATCAGAATCGGTCCGGAACGGAACGCTTCTCAGCTCCCCTCTTGCTGCCGGCCTGGCACACTGCTGGGCTGGAGCGGCAGCTGCTTGCCTCTCCCAGCTTCCATCTGGCCCCCCTGTGGTCTCTGCTCAACCCGGCAGCTGAAGTGGGTGTTTCAGCTGAGGGAGAAGCTGGGAGATGGCAGGGTGGACCCCACTCAGGTGGGGTGCGCTGTGTGGTGCGGCTGGCCAAGGGGTGACGTCTCTCTCCTGGCAGGGGAGCCGAGGGTCTGCGTCATCACCAGGCACGGGGGCCCCTTTACAGGAGCCAGGAGCTCCGAGCCCACGCACCTCAGCTAGCTGCTTTGAGTTTCTGAGTCTGTCAGTTCAAAGCAGCTTGGTTTTTCCCAGGCTCTAAAACAGTAAAACCTATGTAGTTCTCCATTTTTTATTGGCAGGTGGGGATAGGTAAGTCTTTGTGGCCAAGCAGTGACTTTCTTACTGTCCACTTCAAACTAGTTGGCCGTTTAGTTACTCGCTGAACAGTGGAGCCGGTGGGTTATAAATAAATGCCTCCCTGTTGCGTTTTTTCACGCAATGTGCGTTTTGCCCTTGTACAAATCGGTTATTACTTGACCTGAAAATTAGGCCTCAGAAGTGCTTTCAGTAAGTATCTGGTGCTCTTCT
>NW_017731487.1:1833755-1844474 GCF_001890085.2 Hipposideros armiger | reverse complement strand
CACAATGGCTGGCTTTGATATGTTTTATGAAATACGGTGCTATTTAGTATTCCGTACTAACAAAATCTTTCAAGAATAGTTAGTATATATTCCTGTCTTGACATTAGCTAAATACCAAAATGTCTGAGTTGATATTTATTGCTGAAAATTTTCTTTTACAGCAAGAATAGTAACCACTTTAATGACCACCAATGATCTTACAAGTAAGCAAAATCTTTTTCTGCCCACTTCCTTTTGAAATTTTGTGCCATTTGTGCCTCCTTTGTTTGTAAGTTGTCCTGGGGGTTAACACATTAACTTGGCTCCACTGGACTAGAAAGTTAGAGGCCCAGGTCTTGATCCGCACCATTTATGGTATTAAGCACCTACTACTTTTGTAGATGCCAGAGAATATTCACAAGGGTCAAGTCCTATCTTCGTGGAGCTTCCACTCCAGCAGTGGAAATGGACAGTGAAGTAATCACACAAATAACTTGAAATAAATTGAAAAATATTGTGAAATGTATTTTGAAAGAGGACAGGATGAGCCACCCAATGGGAACCTGGCCTTAACTGGAGGGAGCTGGGAAGATGAGTTGGAAGGAGATGTGGGGAAGGTGAAGACGGTTACAAGGAACAGCATGTGTGAAGGTCACAAGCAAAGAGGATGCAAGGCGGCTTAGCCTCCGAGTGTACCAGCAGGCCAGGAGTGAGCGCATGGGGCGTGGGTCTGGGAGGGGAGGTATCGTGGCCAAATGGCCTGGAACCTCAGAGAATTGCCCACAAGCAGTGGAATGCTTTTTAAAGCTGGAAGTGACATAATCATTTGACTCCATGTCCTTGTTGTTTTTTCAAAAGGGATTCTGTGATGGAGGAGAAAATGAAACACTTGGGTTAACCTAAAAAGAATTTAGTAATTCCTGAGGCTGAGTTTTCAACTCCCACATCGAGCATATAGTTTTTGGAAAATGATTAAAACAGATGGGAGTTGCCCCAGCTATGAACTCGAAATCTGTCCCTGACCCAGACCCTGTAGTGAGCTCATCACTTGACAACTCTTGCTCTGGCACGGTGGGACGCCTTTGTTAGCCCCTTCGTAGAGATGGTAGTTCACCTCAGGCAAAGGCTTTTTCTGTCAGCTCTGAGAGGAGTACTGAAAGTGTTCTGGTCAAAGCATCAACTTGGTGGGGCAAGTGGGGAAAGCGGAAGGAGACAGCCTGAGGCTTCCCTGCAGAAGCTGAATTCTCTGCATGGAAAGGAGAGTCCAAGTATAATTAAACAACAAAACAAACCTACTTATTGAAAATTAAGTTTAAAGGATTGAGAATATTGTAATTGTGGTTTGTTTTGTGTCTAAGGTGCCAGCTGTTCCAGAAAGAGATCAGTGTATCTTGAGATAACCTTTCAAAACCAGTTTAGCTAAGATCTTAAATGTTTTACAACCAGAAAGATACAATCTCATAAACTTTATTTATCAGGAGTGTTCCTCAAGTCACCATTACTTTTTCTTTTTTTAAACAAAGAGCCACGTTTTCATGATCATCTCAGTATAAAACAGGCTTTGACGTTTGGGTCAGCTTTTCAGGATTATCTGAACAGAATGCACTATACCACCCTTCCTTTACATGGAATATGTTCTGAGACGCCACTCACTACCCTCGACTTAAAATTGAGTAAAGGGATTTTTAAGAGTTATAATATTCCTTATCAGCTGGAACCAGGTTCCTCCAAATTAAACATTTAAGATCAATTATTATTCATGAAGTCAGGCCAAGTGGCCAATCAATGGTAGTCATGATAGGAAGATCCTTTTTCCAGAAATATTTTGAACCAAAGTTGTTCAAAAGTTCTCATGATCCATAGTTGTAAGTTTTAGTTTTGGGGGGTGAAACTTTATTTAGGCTACTTAGAGCAGGAGGTGATTGTTTTATGTGAAAACAGTATTTTTTAATATGTATTTTTTTTCTTTCCTTTTGACCGATTTCAGTTCTTATACGTTTTGTGGTCATGCTGGCTTTAAACATCTGGGTAACCGCGACAGTACTTCGCTACCGGAAGGCCATTTTCAAGGCTGAATGATGGAATCACTGTTCCTACACACAGTGGATTTCGAATCACTGAACCAGAGGAAAGAAAAGCTCATTGTTAAGTCAAGGTCTTTTAAAATTTAGTCAATCATTTTAGAACTTTGAAGCCAAAGGAATTTTAGGCTTGAAAGAGCCACTTAAACATGTTTAAAAATGACTTCCCATTCCCTTCCCCCAACCCCTTCATTAGTTTAAGTCAGGGCTCAGATATCTGCAGTTTTGAGAAGGTTGGTGATTGATGGAAATCATCCAAGCCTATTTTGAGATCGCTTTCATTAAGTCCTCTCCAGCAAGCTAACTAGAACTCGCTGGTTTTTCTCAGCTGTCAGAATCTTTTAAGAAATCAATCCTGTCCACGGCACAAATGAACATGGAGTAGAATTTTGCTCAATGTCAGAAGTGGAACTGTAATGAATTACTCGGGTTCCCTTTCTGGGACTAACGTTTAATTGTAACACAGATGTAACAGGATGGCCTTATTGTATCATAATACAGTTCAATACCTCCTTAGGTTATATAGGTATATCAGGGCAAGCAAACATGTAACTAACTGGCTTGAGATTCACATACCAAAGTTGTCCTTTTGCTTCATACTGTGCCTTTAAGTAATCCCTAACAAAAGGTATGAGGAGGCAATCCCAATAAACGTATTCACTGTGCTGCCATTTTTATAAGGGCCACATCTATACAATTACCGTTATTAGAATTAGATACAAAATACAGCTGACCTGGGCTGTTTTGTGTATTGAAAATATATGCAGTAGGGGCACCCCAGTTGGGACCCCATCTTGTTTTGAGAGCTGTTACTTTTGCTCTAATAAAACTATCCTCTGCTGTAAAAAAAATAAAATTAAAATTAAAAAAAGAAAATATATGCAGTAAAGGGTATTGCTGAGTTCTGCAAAGTTCTTATGGATTTTATTTTCATTATAATACCATATTCTAAGCATAAGATTACTGGACAGTGCATTTTCAGACAAAAGTTTATAAACCCCAACATTTAAAAACTCCCCCTTTTTGAATGGCATTATTCTGGTATATGCAGTAAGTAAATGATGTTTATTAGAGAACATTTTAATTTCCTCTGTAAATAAACTTTCATATTTTGAACTCTGCCGAGTCTTAAAACTGTCTGTTTTAATGTGATTAGTTTTAAGTTATGTAAAGTGCAGTTTTTAAAACTGTGGTTAATCCTTTTAGAACTACTGCTTGGGACCAGCATATATCTAAACATAAGTAATAAATCATTCATTCTGTTGTTTTTAAAATCATAGTTGTCATTGTTTAAAAATCCAAGTAAATCTTTTCTCATATGCAATTACAATCTGACCATTAGTATAAATACAAATTATGTGATTTTTAGTCCAACATTTTATTTAACTATATTTTTTTTATTAGGACTTTATCATTGATTAAAGCAACTCCTTTAAGAATACACTATCTTAGATGAAGAGCTCTCTATATTTCTCCTTTGGGAGGGAAGGGAACAAACATTTGAGCTATTCCAGATAATCTTCACACATTACCGTATCAATCCCCAACAATCCTGCAACTAAACAATCTCCATTTTACAGATGAAAATACTGAGGCTCAGAGTGAATAACCTGTCCCAAATCAGATAACCAAGAAGTATCCTGGGAAAGAATCCCGTTAGAAACCCACCTGCCAGCACACTATTCCTGACAGAACAGGCACCCTGCCTCTTTATCCTCAACACGTAAAAAGACTGTAGGCTTGCATGCTCCTTAAAATACCAAAAGCATACCCGAGACAGACTCCTAGTTGAAAGTCTCTATTTTGTATTTCTCTGTGGCTAAGACACAGGGCAGGATTTGCAAGTCTGTAGCGTCGGTTATGACTTGTTTGCTATGCTCACCTTCTATGCCCACCTTTAGGGAAAAGGCAAATGGGGGGTGGGGAGGGGGTGGGAGGGTCAATTTAGGACATTGCGGCATTCCAGTATTTCACAGGAAAAGTATGAAAATGCTTGTCTTAATTTCTTTATTTTTCAATATAAAAAGCAGGCATAAAATACATTACTACAAAGATGCAACAAATTAAAAGAAAAATCAGGGGGATACGATCCGATTTGTGTTCAAGGGGGACAGCCCATCAGGTATTTATGATTATCTAAACCATGCAGTTCATAACTTATTACAGTTCCAACACAACTCATTATTATGGAGAAGAGAATCAAGGAGACGCCCTGGGCATAATAGTCAGCACTGTCACACAGTGCTTATCTTCAAAGTGCTTTGCAAATCAACTGCTGTCTTCACAGCAGGGACGCTGAAGCCTCATTCCAAGGGAGGAGGAGTCAGCAGCAGTGTCAACACAGACAGAGACTCAGAAGTGACCTGCTCTCGTCAGGTTTTTCTAAACATGTTTCTTAAAGCATGTTTCAACAACGTAATATAGTGTCTAAGTTTTTCTATTGTACACCGGAATCCTATAAAAACAGATTAACAATAGCAGCATAACATCTTAAACTGTGGTTTGGCAACCCAGAGCACTTCTTAAGGATCTACAGATCAGCATGCAAAGGAGATCCTTCAGAGCCAGACTCCTGTAATTCCAGCATAGGTTAGTTTGAAAAACACTAACTTTATTTTAGATTTATTGATGTACTTATGCTTTAGAATTTAGCATTTTAAACTTTCAGAGATTTTAAAAAAATTCTTGCTCCTAGATAACATTTTAAAAAAATTATTTCCAAAAATTCACTATACACTAATTTTCAACAGTAATACCGGCACCAGTTTTCCTTCTACTTCTGTCTCGCTATCCCCACAAAAGTAAAAATTCCAACTAAGAAAATCCCAGTATTCACTACTTCTTAGCTCTCAATAGGAGGTATTTATGGCTCTAGGAGAAATCAGGTGTGAAAAAATAAGGAAATTTTGGTCTTATATTTATCTTGGAAGCTTTGGAGCCACAAGAAAAAGAGAAACTAGCACAAAATCAGGTTGTTAGACCAAGTCAATATCAGATTTAATGAGTACTGGGATGAGAACATCTGGGTGGGTGCATGCATTCATTCATGTATGTACATGAAACCAGCAACAGGGTAAAAAGCAAATTCTTACCCAAGGTCAGAATCTTTTATTAAGCACATTTCCATTAGTTGGACAAACAACCTTATAAACAAACCATATAACGTGAAGAATCTCCATGGGAGAGATTTTTTTTCACCCCTTAGAATATCTTTTCCCCAAAAACACTTCACATTAATCTTCCTGGTATAGTTGCATCACACCATGATTCTCCATATTCTCTAATATATACAACATTCGAAATTTAAACGTTTGCCATTTTACTCAAATATTTCAAATACTCATGTGTAAACTTCAAATTATTTCACCTTAATAAAGTTTATTAAAAATATATATATATATATACTCTCCAATTCAGAATAATATGATAGAACCTCCCATAGTGTAACAAAATCTTTATATAAAATATTAATTCAGTCTCCTTTTAACAAGTCTAAAGAATGGAAATATTTATTCTATATAAATTTTATATATTTTTCATTTTTAATCTTACTTTAAAAAAACAAAAACCTGTGCCCCCAAACCAGAACTGCAGCACACGCCTGTGGGGAATGGCATGCACACCTAGTTTTCCAGACAGCACGAGGGCGCAGACTGGGCAGCGGAAGCAGAGCACGAATGTCGGGAGGCCAAGAGCCACTCAGTTTCCACAACAGCATCTCTAACTGGGGAGCTAACTCTTTAAACATCTCCACACTGACCCTAGAGGCAATCAGTGTTAAAATGTCTTCCTTCATCGAAACATTAGATAATGCATTTCAGTATCACACCCAACTGTGTATGTGTATAAAGAGAGACCGGTCAGACTACATCTTTTTTTTCTTTCTTAATGCTTACCGTTGATGCATACTATAACAGTATAAAATATACAATTTTGTGGCATGAGGAGAAATACAACAGGAATGGCCCTGCATAAACTAACTTTAATAGCACTTAAGAAATAAAATTAAGAGCCTTTCAGGCCACGTCTTCCCAGTCATCAGTTTACAGAGCCCAATGCTAAA
Organism: Hipposideros armiger; assembly: GCF_001890085.2. NCBI lineage: Eukaryota > Metazoa > Chordata > Mammalia > Chiroptera > Hipposideridae > Hipposideros > Hipposideros armiger. The sequence continues at coordinate 1,838,351 of NW_017731487.1, read as the reverse complement.
ATACTGCCATACACAATTGTGTGTTTAAAGGATCACATTTAAATATTTAAACTATATGTACAGTATGTTTTAGTTTTCTTTATATTTGAGATAATTTTTGAATGTTGAGTGTGAAATGTAAAAATACTCACAAATGTCTTTACCAGGAATAAAAACATATCTAAGATAGTCAGCAAATACAAAGCAAAGAAAATATTTCATAGTCACACACTAATACTGAGGCCTGTCAAAGGGGGTTGGATGAAGAGTAGATACACATAAGAGATATATTAGTTCCAATACTATCCATTATTGTTTCTATCACCAATACTTAAAAAAATTGTTATACAATCAAAATAGGCTGACACTGATAACTATTACATGTAAAAATAGTGCACTGTTTTTCTCCTGCAAAGCAAATTTGCATCCTAAGAGCTGGTAAACGCTTTTTAAATACAGAAAAGGATTGAGACTTTGAAAAAAACTTAAATTAAGGCATTCCAAATGGGTCAAGTTGCCTATCATGAAGCATTAGGAAACTGACATAATGAAGGTCAAACTTTCTTGTTACAGTAATTGCTTAAACATGAACATGCCTCCATCTCATACACACAAATGAGTGATATAAACCCCAATATATGGCTTATACAAGTGCATAGCTGCAAATGTAGTAAGTAGTGATATCTGATTCATGTGTACAAAAATATAAAGTGGGACATTTAAAAAACCCTCTTGCAGTATTACAGTACTATGTATGTGTGTGTGTGTGTGTGTGTGTGTGTGTGTGTGTGTGTGTATACACACACACACACAGGATAATGGTCACTTCTTAAAGACGCAGTCTGTATCACTGTAGTGGAATCCAGTCCCAGATTCTTCTGGTAAATGTGCTGGTGAAATCTCTCTGTTGAAGCTGAAAAGATGATTTCTTTAAACTTTTAACTCTTCTCAATCCTTTTGTGCAATGTAGTGTGAGTGGCTGCCAAGAGAGCTTTATGGAACAAGTTTGGAAGAGCTGCATATGATATTCTTACTCTATGAGCCAATCATTGTTGGTTCAACTTGCTGCTCCAAAGGAGCCCAGAAAATCTCTCCAAGATTTATAATTTATATTGCAGGAATAAAAGGAGAAAAAAAATTATATATATATATATATATATAATATCAGTCTCTCAGGAAAATATAGCTTTTTAATAAATTTTGGGCCATCGCACTTCAGTCTTGTTCTAACTGGAAGAATATGGTCACCTTGAATAATGGCTGCATTCACAGAAGGCAGTTAGCTGGAAAGACAGGAAAATAAAGTTAGTTGAGACGTGAAATCATTTGTTAAATTCTTTGAAAATTCCATGTACATTATTAAACTACCTAGTCTTCCATCTACTATACTTTTAACACCTAAATCATGCATAAACATATTTATTGTGTTACTTATTTTTAGGTACATGCAATTCTATTTTTTTCATATTTCCCCATATTGGCTACACACATGACACAAGTTTTAATACAGTTAACTGGCTATCAGGATTAGATGGTATGTCACTGAATAAGTCATGTGAACGTTAAGTTTGACTTGGAGTTTAACTGCTGGCTGTCTCATGTAGCTGGAAGGACAGTGGACTATGGACCAGGTTCTGCTTAACTATTTGACCCTTAGCCACATTTTTAACATCTAAGAAATGGGAACATACACATTATTGTAATAAATGTAGGTAAAAATACTCTATATCCTGGTTACAAACAGATCCTCAATATTACATGATTTAAGTATATGTTTTGTAATGTGCTTATTACAAGGTTAAGATAGACCTTCCTTTAAATCCATTCCATGTAAAAGGTTTAATTCAAGAGGTTCAATTTTCATTCAAATCTCCTTCAGCCACTATTAATAAAACTATTTGATATTTTCTAAAAGCACATGAACTTTCACAGCATATCATTAGCATTTTTCAGCAAGCGTAACATTAAATCTCCAAAAAGCAAACATTTCACAGCATGACAAAGAAAACCAGATCAGAAACAACTATGTCATAGCACTTATTAGACTTACAAAGTTTTTATGGTTTCAGCAAGTTAGAAAGGAAAGAGGAGAAGGGGGGAAGGAGAGAGGAGGGAGGAAGGAATCCCATGCTATGTTCACAAACGAATACGGTTGGAGGAACTTGAAAACATTGTAAATTTTACTTCTCTGAATATAGTTTATTTGGAATGAACAGAAAGTACCATAATTAGTTCCTTGTTATTTCTACGTTTCATTACTAAGATGAAAAATAAGAATTCCAACTGTATTGAAAAGTATATTGCCAGTAAAGAATCTGAACATAGCATTTCACTTTTATATTTAACATGAAAATTTCAGTTAGCAACTTTTCTGAAAACTACTGTTCAAATATATACTATTAAAAACAACGTAATAAAATTTCAAAACTAGTAAAAAATAATGAAAACCCACAAGCAAACCACATGCGCTACAAGGAAGTGCTACAATAGCTCATCTTTCATTTTGTGATTTACCCCATTTATTTCTTCAGAAATCAAAAACATGGTCATCATCATCATCACCATCAACATCATCAAATGACCAATCCCAGTCTTTAAATGCCAAATCAAGCAATCTGCAATAGGAGGTTTGCAAATTTATACTCTTAACACTCTTTAGAAATGGCAGTTTAATATGCTACGATCTAGAAATCACACTTTGAATGAATGTGCTGTAAGCATATTAACTTTCCCTTTGTTGACAACATGACTAAATTAAGATGGAAGCACATAGGAAAATCTTGTTCTTTACATATCAATGCATATAATTCTGTTGGCCAGGTAAGCTTCCAGAACACCAGAGAACTGAAGACAGAGATAACATGTGGGCAGAAGGCACAACCTCCTCACTGGTCCCCGACGACAATATAACCATCCGGATGCCCAGTTTGATTTGAGAACTATGAACATTTGTCAACAATCCCTTCACAAAAGTGCCCAGATTATCATCTCACATTTTTCTAGAATGGTACCGTAAGTCCTAGTATAAAAGGGGAGTAGTAAGAACGTAGCTGTCTCCATTCCAGCAGAACCCTACATGCTCAATGGGTCACCAACTGTTGTGCGCGCCATGAAAAACTGTGGACAAGGGAAAAACTACAGGCACATAAGCAGCATTAGCAACTGATCTTGGCAAAATAAGACAGACGTAGAGCAGGAGTATATGTGGTCTTTTCTTTCCAATCCAGTCCAATAACCTAATATTGCAATCATCTTTATTGTAAAAACAGTTAGAGTAACTGTTTCATTGTTTGTAACTGTGACCTTCATGAATCGGCTTATGCTGAGGAACTCATCTGATCCACTCAGCTGTGATCAGTGGTTCTTAAAACTTAGGGCGTGGTTTGCCCAATGCTACTGATAATGCATATTCCCAGGACTCATCTTAAGAGATTCTGATATAACTGGGCGGAAGGGAGGGAGAGCAAGGATTTGCACTTTTAAATTAAAAACCCAAGATGAATTCTGATGCAACCGGTTGACTTTGATATTCATTGGTTGATGGATGATTACCCTAATTTAAGAGTAAATAAATCAACTCAAATTATTCTATTTCAAAATGTGAATGCAGAACAATATTTGAGAAAACATGCAAACTTAGATATAATTATTTATTCACTTAACATGTATCATAGCCTAGTACATACTCATTTTTCTAAGCTTACATATAAAGTTACTTTTAGCTCTGGTTTCAACTCTCTTGCTTGGGAGGTTGAGCTCAGTAGGCCTTCCTCGATGTCAAACCCAATTTTAGCATACTTTATGAAAAACCTTCATCTCAAATCCCAAACCTTTGAATCACGAGGCTACTAGTGTAGTGCATGACAAGTCTCCCCTTAAAACCTCTCCCTCTTCCCCTTTCAGTCATCTAACCTTGTCAACTTCTGAAGTCTTGCTTTAACTTGGTTTCTTCCCTCCATTTTCCCTGTCAGTACTTTAGTGCAGGATCTCATTAAGTCTGAACATACCAATCTCTTGTTGAAAGACTTCTATTTGAGGAACAAAACGAAAGCTTCTGCAGAACAGTGTACATGGTCCCCTTGATTCTGGCTCAGAGTTTTCTCTCCAGAGTCATCTTCTACCTCCTGTGTGCCCTCTCCACACCCTAACCCAATAAAACATTACAGACACATAAGTCTGTAATTCTGACAACGTAGTCCTTCTACGTTGCATAACATTTAGTGCAGAACATTTTGCCCAGAACTGTCTTTTCCCTTATTTCTTTGCCTGGAAAATTACTGATCCTCTACTTTTTTTGAGACTTTTCTAGATGCCTTCAGGCAGAATTCTCCATACTTTCCTTTGTTCTCCCATAACACTCATTCATGAATCTGTTTAAATAGTACTGTAATTATCTGTTTAATTTTCTATCTCCTCCATTTAATTAATCAGTCACGTCAGGCCTGTGAAATTTATTGCCAAAGACTGCTTCAGACCGGATACTTTTTTTTTTTTTAAAGATTTTTATTGGGGAATTGGGGGGATGGGAACAGTGGTGGGGAATCGGGGGAAGGGGAACAGACAAGTTGCTGTTGTTTTGTTCTTCAGTCTAGTTGTGGAGGACGTTGCTTCACTGGC
>NW_017731487.1:1819866-1831145 GCF_001890085.2 Hipposideros armiger | reverse complement strand
GCTGCAAAGAGAGTTAAGAGGAGAATCAAAACCAGGAATGTCACAGAAGCCAAAGGAAAAAAATGTAAAGGTGCAGTTGTCAACAAAACAAAGACACTGAGAAAAAGTTAAAAAAACAAAGATCAGATGTATTTGTGGGTATCATGTTTTAGTGTGTACATAAATATATACATATATATTTAATATCTAACAAAGTCAAACATGTTTTAAGACACCATGTGAATTAAACTAAAGCTAGACTGACTAGTGCTAAGACTAGTATTAAACACAAATGAAGAGCTAGATATTAAATTACTGCTGAAAAACACCAAAAATTCTGTTCCTAAGTTTTCTTGGAGATCCTTTAACAGCTCTACCTACACATCTACAGGAATATGTTATCAATTAGTAGCCTATTAAAGGCCATGTAGTCAATGCTGGACTCCTCTCTCTGGAGCCATGCCACTTGAGGAGCACTGCTCTCTAACAGTTCTGCCAAACAGTCATCTAAACCAGGTAAATACCTGTGGCGATAGGGCACTCACTCTTCTAGAGCAAGTCAATATTTCCTATTTGGGAAATCTCTGATTTACTGACAGTTTTCCCTTGCTGAATTAAAAATGTGCCTCTCTGCTTGGTTCTTGTTCTAATACATCTTCCAGGGAAAAGTATTTTATACTTTAAACCTTTATTGTTATTTATGATCTCCCATCCTTTCAAATCATTTCTTCAGAAGACTAAATATCTTTAGTTTCTTCACTTGCTACATGTGTAATACTTTCAGATGACCCACTACTACCTCAGTCATTTTCTTCTGTATACCCTCCAATTTGTGTGTGCTACTCTTTTTTTTTTTTTTAGCTGAGCCATCCTGCCACCTGTTGGCAGCTCAGCGGCTGCTCAGCTTGGGCCGGGAATCGAACCGCTGTTGGTCAGACCTCAAACTCTTGAGTGAGCTCTTAACCAACTGAGCTACTCGGCCGGCCCTTTGTGTGTGCTACTCTTAAAATGACACCCAAAATGGAATGCAAACTGTAGGTGAGTTATGTAAGAGACACAGACATGACTTCATGAGTTAGTGAAGCAATGGAGGCATAGATGTTAAAAGCAATGGAAATAATGTTGCAGAGGCATAATATTTTATATTTTAAGTGTGTCCATCTTTATATTTAAAACTTCAAATAGTATATTAGATTTAAAAATTTCCACAAAAATGCCCTATAAGTTTTAGTCAGTTTTGCTATTAGTTTTTATCTACATGCACAGTTGTGAGTAAGAAATCCCTATTACTTACTGTTGCTATGCAAAATGTATTAAAAAATCAATGAAGAATGATTCGAAGGGCAGGGCCAGAACTAAAACAAAACAAAAATTAACAAAAATCAAAAGTAAATGTGCTTCAAACAGACCATAATGCTGAAATGGGGGATGGGGGAGGAGAAGCAAGGAAAGTATTTATTAAGTCAGTGAACATGAAAACTGTTATGTAATTGAAAACATGCCTCATTTTGTCTGAAAATTACTTGATAAACTAATTCTATGTGTTATCATATGTAATGAAGTCATTAAATTGTCAAACAGTACAACAGAATAAAGCATATCAAAAGGGCTGGAGTTCTTACAGTCCCAAAACTAAACAAATTACTTGCCCTTCTAGAGTCTGAATCAAAAAGATAATGCCTCATCTATTCCACAGGAGCATTTTAAAGGTCAAATAAGAGAATATATAAAAATTAAATGAGAGAACAACATATATGGAAGCACTTCAGAAGCTGCAAAGCACTGTATATTCTAAGGTATTAAAATAGCACAATATTAATTCTAGAAATTTCATAATTTTTAGATGTTTTGCACATGGTATATATAAGTAATGCTCTTCAGTGTCTCTGAATTCTTTAAGTTCTTCAGCTTAATTACTATCATATAATCGCTAATTTTATAATTTTTTTTAGCAGACCTCACACAAAATCTCAACATTATTCACTGCTGAAACATCAATTCTACCTTCGTCATTCTAAATTATTTCCTTGAGATAATGTTTCAAGAAAAGTTTCATGTAAGATGTTTGTGGTTAGAATGAAAAGCTTTCTGATAATACAGACAATGCACATCATTATTCACATACTAAGGCCCAGTGTTAGGGAACAAAAAGGATACCTGAAATTAGATACCTGATCTAAGTATACACTTTATCCTTTAGCTATCCAACTCTTCAAGACTGTTTCAATGAATAGCTGTATCTACAAATGCTGTAGTATTTAGTAAGCCAAGAAATGGCTATTCTGAATCAAGAATTAAATTACTATAATGTAGCCATGTAAAAACGGCTCCAAAAAATGTTTCTGTGCATTAACGATCACCTCTGAACTTACTCCATATTCCCAACTTCACCTCAATTACAAGGAATGTCCACTTTACCCATTAGTTAATATTTGCATTTTAAAGCTGATCTATATTCTTTAAAAATCAAAGACAAATTATTATTTTAAACTTAGATTTGAATTAAGACTTAAGGAGGCTTCAGTCCTCCTCCCATGTCATCATAAAAGAGATTTAAGAGGTTTTCAATATTAAACACAATACATATGTGTGCCTGATGCTTAAAGGTCTTGTGTACTAAATCAGTAAATTAGTCAATGTGCTTATAAAATCCTTAAATATTATTATACATATATACATGACAAAAACAAGCCCTCTATATATCTTTGGTTGATTTTAATATATGTATGTGACTTAATAAATAAATTTATATTATATTCATCCAAATCAATGAATGAGACATTGCACGCTAAAATAGTTTCAAACATTTCGTATTCCATGGTTCATTAAAATCAAGCAAAGGAAAATTAATTAGAAAAATGTATAGTCTGAATATAAATAGCAAAATGTTTCTAAAAACACTTTAATTTTTACCACAATTTTATTTGTTACCTTGGTTTGTTTGGGGCAAGCTGTCGACTGGGCCGTCTGATAGACTGGTTTTGTTGCATCTTCATTGAAGTTCTAGGAGATGACCGTGCAAAGGGATCTGGAGCTGGCGGCTTTTTAGGGATCTTTTTCACCAACCGACTAACCCACTTCTGCTGCTCCTCTGTGGAATTTGCTAGTATCAATAGATTCTTTGCCGTTGAAATATCATAATACACTATAAAGAAATATGTGAAAAAAATTAATGTATAAAATGATATGAACATAAATACTACTGATGAGCAAGTAATTTACTATTTACCTTTGCAAGGTGCTATAATCTCCTCCTTCTTGTCCATGTGATCTTTATGACATTTAATATGGCAGCGACGGCACTCTAAAGCAGGAGGAGGTTTAAACATATGCCACAATGGCTTCATACAAGCCTCACAGTTGGTTGGGAAATGATAGAGAGTAGGAATGAATTCATGTCCCTTGTGGCAAATATAATTGGATTTTTCTCCGACTGGCTCCACTGGAAATTCTTGCTCCTTCTTACTTTCTCCTTCATTGGCATACAGAATCTACAAACACCAAAGGGAACAATGAAGGATTTCTAAACAGGTTATTTGTAGGCAGTAACAATTCTCCTAGTGTAAATAAAATAAGTTTAGCCTAAATTCTTCAATAAGAAAATGAATCTGATGTTCAAACATTAGAAGGTTCTATCTCATCAAGAACTTGAATGACACAGGTCATTATACAGTCACTCTGGCTCCCATTTCAAAGGAGTCTACCCTGTTCAAATGGTGCCTCCTTTTTTTTTTTTCATGACATCTTACTATGTTTCCGCACTTTTATCAGAACAGGCCAGCAAAAGGTAAATTTGCACTTGACGGGTGTCAGAAAGTTTTTCTGGGAGGGAGTGTTCAAAATAATCACTTGAAGAGATGTGGCAGTTATATGACTTGATGCTTTATGACTCAAAAACAGACAACTGGTGATAACTGCGAACACAGCTTTAAGTGAAAATATTTGTATTTGGAGAGTTGAAGAAGAAAGGAAAAGAGGAAAGGATGTATGATATACTCCAAACACACATGATAAGCATCCAGAAAATAACGCCCCCACAGTGCATCAAGCACAATGGCTATGACATAGAAGGAACTCAGTAACTAGCTGGTGGTTTGACTAATTTTAAAATGGAAGTAGTAAAAGGAAAAATTTGGCTTCACTTTAAATTGGAAGTAAAGGGCTCCTAGATGCCAAATTGAACTTCACGAGAAACTTTTTCAACTTTCTGGAAAGCTAAGCATAAAACCAAAAACAGAAGGAGAAGGTTTATGCTTAAAAAATGTTACAAGCAACCTTGAATAAAAGGATAGCACAGGACAGCTACATGACATAAACAGACGACAGACTTTAAAACGTAAAATGGAGAGAGGAATGGAGATTCATCCAAACAGAATAGGATGAAAGTCACAAAAGAATGAACCATCTTTAAATGGGACTAAAATTAAAAGGTAATCTGAAGATGGCCCAAGAATAAAAAAATTTGATATGTCACGTCACGCTGAGAATCTCTAAAGGTGAAAAACAAAACAAAACCAACCGAGCAAGCAACCAAAAACAAAATAAAACTAGGTTTACCTGAAATATCCTTGGAATTTCTTTAGCATCTGCTCTATATACGTCTGTTTGTGTAACTGGTCGGACATGAAATAGCTTGCTATAAAAGATTTTTTTTAAAGAAATACAATATTACCAAAAGATCAAATTACATCAGTTATCTTATACTTATGTCAGAAGTTAAAAGTAACTACTTTGACCTATGTTGTTAGAAAGTCAGAAAATATCTTGCTCTATTAATTAATTCAATCACTCCCTGAGATTTTGAGAAATTTTTGATGTCAGGAAATTTTATTAGTTTAAAAAAACAACATATTAAATAAAGATGCATGAAATAAAGGTGTTTTAGCTAACTCTATATCCCAGGCTTTCGTCTATATAAAGCAAATATAAGAAAATGTAACAATAGTACAGCAGGAGCTATACTATATGAGTAAATACATGTACCAATGACTAATGTATTTCACTAACTTGATAAAAAATGTCTTGTTACTCTCTTATATTTTAAAAAATGAAGTTTCCAAGAATTCCAATAAAAACACTTACTCGATATCTAAAACCATGTAAGGATTAGATTGTTCTTTATCTTGTTCACTGTCATAGAAAAGAATCTTCTTACTGCTTACAATCACATACTGTTAAAAAGGGGGAGGGAAGGAATTAAACTATGATTAAAGTTGATACATCTTATTTTCTTTGAAAATAAATTCTATATTAGCAATCAACATCATATAAAATACCTAAGTAAAATAACCAAACATTCTTAATATATCCTTAGAAAAGTCTTCCTTAAATTAATAAATTTTGTTTGCATATAATTTAAGTAAGCAAATTGGGAAGAAAATGAATTCAGGTATTTTTTGGACTGATTTAGTTCCAAGACCCAATAGCATAGGTAACCTTATTGCTATTTTTTAAATGTTTTTATTTCCCCCAAATTCATATGTTAAATCCAAACACATAATGGGATGGTATTAAAAGAAGGGACCTTTGGAAGGTGATTAGGTCACAAGAGCAGGGCCCTCATGAGAGGGATCAATGCTCTCATAAAAGCAGTTCCAGAAAGATCTCTAGCCCCTTCTGCCATGTGAGGACACAGCCCGGAAGAGGGGCTTCACCAGAATCCAACCATGCTGGTGCCCTGGACTTCCAGCCTCCAGAACTGTGAAGAATAAGTTTCTATTTTTCATCAGCTACCCAGTCTGTGGTTTTTTGCTGTAGCAGCCTGAACAGACTAAGACACTTATCAAAAATGAACATAATAACATCAATACTCATAGTAACAGGGGAAAAGAAATAAATGAGTCTTTCTGTCATTTTCCCACTAAAAAAGCAAAAGCACAAACAAATGTCAACAGGTTTCTGTTTTCCTAACATCAAAACCTGTTTTATTATTAACAACATATTAACGATGAAAAATTTTTTACAAAGATACATCGCATCATTCTAAATCAGAAAGTTCTAACAAGTTTTGTGTCTCAAAGTTATAAGATACATATATATATATATATATATACATATATATATATGTATCTTATAACTACGAAAGTGAAAAGGCTGTGCTAAACCAAAAGTAGAGCAAAAGAAACATATTCAAAAATGCCAATTACCTTTCTAACCCATCCGAATTTCTTAGTGTTGTTTCTCACAGGCAATGAAAGCCATCCCTCTAGTCTCGATTCTGTAAGTAAGCACAAGCAATGGGGATAAATGTAACAATTCTCCTAAGAAAATGAAGAACTTGAAAGTTACAAAAATCAAATATGCCCTTCAGAATTTATCACTGCACATTATCTAGGATATAATAATAATGCAGGATCAGTATAAGCAAGTTATGCAATGCAAAACAAAATCCAGGTTATATCACATTGGGAATATATATTCTATAGTTTATAAAGTCAAATGCCCCTTTGATTAAACTCATGCATTTGCAAAGTTCAGCAGAAAAGTTGCAAAGAAGAGAAGCAGCTCTCTGTTCTCACTGTATTAGAATCCTTTATTTTCCCTTTGGAAGGAGGCCTAACTATAGATGTGCTGTGCATTTTCTTTGAAAAGGAAACATTTTAAGTGAGTAATTACATGTTCAGAGAAAATGAACTTTTAGAATGTTTATAAATAAAATGAAGTAAAATTGTGTAAATTACAGATCAAATGTGGTCAATGAGTAGCAATATAACCAAAGGATTTCTAAATTCCAAAACATCAATATCAGTAAAATTCTAGTTCAACGAAGGAAACTGTCTGAATCCTTAGAATTTGTTCTACTGGCATTTGATCAGTATTATTTTAATGAAATAATTAAGTGAAATAACCATTTTTTGACATTATTCTAATAAAAACTTTCACTTATTTATTAACAATCTGTATGACATGTCTGAACTGTGCGAGATGCTTTACATAAACTGTCTTTAATCCTCACAATCCCACAGAAAGGTCACACAGGGACACATCTCTGACTCCAGCACCTATACCCTCTCTGAGATCAACACCTTCCAGGCTGTATGAACAGAAATGCTGTCATTACAAACAGCCCATATGCTCAACTGTCTGGACATGGTCCTATACCAGTTTAAGAAACTAAATCAGATGACCTCTAACAGTGTGCACAAGCCTGAAATAATTTCATTGCTAAGCTCTAAAACAGCTTCAACATAATCACTTATGATTTATATTACATAGTGATATTTACCTGGGAAATGTGGTTACAGACAGTGTAAGTAATTAGAGTTACTTTACTTTGAATTCAATTAATAAGACTAAATTTTACTTTACATTCAACTGCTCATAACACTAATTTCCTGTGACATTTAAATAAATTTTTTCTCTGTTTTGCATTTATTCTCATTTCTATCTTATGTGTGTATGCCATGTTTTTAATAATGAGTGGGAGGGAGGGAGGGAAAGAAATCATTGCACAGGTTTTTCTCCTACAGGGATGATGTGTTCAAGAGACAAAAGCAAACCAACTGCTCTTTTTTACATTCATATAAATTTGTGCATTCGTGTGACCTGAAGCAATCAAATATTTAATTTATATATGTTTTATATATATATATATAGTGTGTGTGTATGCCATTTTATATCACACATAATGGCATCCACATCCTATCAGGCTGAAGTCTGAGCTCATACTTTGAGTTACTTTTTCCCAGTACAATTAACGACTTGATTTGCATGGGCACATTCTGTGACGTTCTCTTTGGCTGTCTCTGGTCAGTACCAGGTAGGCTGCATCTCTAGACTGATGTCTTCCACCTACAATTTTGGCTTTCTTCTCTGGGTCAGTGGCAGAAGTGTCCAGGAGCTCCTACCTGTGCAGATGCAATTTACTAACCAGGGGCCACTTTTATCACAAGCAAGTATGCTTGTAATGTTGCTGACATTTATCACCTTATCAGATTACCACGAGAGCAAAATTTTTGTACTTATACTAACTTGGTGTTAAGCATAACAATTTGATGTGTTTTTCATCTTTCTTTATTTAAACTCTAAGGGCAAATACCAGGTCAAATTGTCTTGTACTCTCTCTTGAGGTCTAGCAAAATGTTGACGAGGTAAGTACTCAATAAAAACCTAAACACATCTTCTAAAGCGGTCTCCATGCTCTTTTTTGTACTGTCACCCTTGATATGAACCTTTAGAAAGAATTTCTTCTTGGTTGAAATGGATGAAACAGGCAATGAAACCATATGCTCTTAAAGGATACAAGGTACTGCGCCTCATTTCTTGTAAGCTGGCAAAATAAATCTATCGATTGTAATAGCAATGCTGTGTACAAACAAATACCTTAAAAACAAACTCTGTTCATGCAGCAGTTTATTTTTAACTGAGACTAGAGTAACTTGTTAGAGTTAGTGAGTATTAATTAATGTTACAAAAGTTTTTCACAAGGACTGAAATTAAGAGTAGTGGAAAAAACCCCAAAGGCGAAAGATTTTTCAGGATATCACCTGTATCATCATTAGGTTCCGACGAAATAGGTAAGTAAGGCAAAGATTCTTCTTCTGAGTCAGAATCAGAGTCAAGAAGCATATGAGAACTGGAAGGCTTAGTGGCAATATTGAGAGAGGTAGAGGAACGTTGGTAGGTGAATGACATGGATTCCATAGTGTGTGACTGAGTGATATGAACTAAACACCCAACATAAAAAAAAAAAAAAGTAAGAATGCAGAAAAATGTTAAGAGAAAATAAAATGAAAGCTTAAAAAGAGAGTTATCTATAATACATAAAGAGCTGATTTAAATAATCCAATATGTGGAATTTTCTTTTGCATTTTTTAATGAAAAATTGTGTCAAAAATCAGTAAGTAAAATAAGTTTAAACTGTCATTTGAATCCCCACTCCAAGAAGGTTTTTCCCTTAAAGAAATGACATTTTTCCTCAAGAGCAAAGTCAGTCACAGGACTTAATACAATCAACACATTTATACTTAAGACAACAGATTTAAAAACAAACAAATATAAAGGCTAAAAACAAATTTGTACCTGGAAACCCATCATCTGCCTCCGCATCCCCTGGTCCACTGCCTATACTTGAACTATCCATCCCGATATGCAAGGCCTGGAGCTGTGACCGCAGCTGCTCAATGTCACTGTCTTTACTGTCCAGTGTCATCTGCAGTTCAATTCGAATCTGGCTCTCTTCAGCTATTTGCTATGAGAAGTTAAATTACATTAAATTAATTGGATGTCATATAGCTCACAGTTTTGCTTCTTAAATAATTATTAATAGAAATGTCCTATAACCAATTAAATATATACAGACATGAAAATAATTCTACTTCTTAAAAAGAAGTCTTCACACTCGAGTTCTAAAGTATTCTTACAGCCTGCATTTCATTCAGTTCTTTCTGATACTTGATCATCTGCTGGGTCAATTTCTCACGTTCAGATTTCAGTTCCATATGTAGCTTTCTATTCTCCTTCTCTTTTCTCCGCACATCTGTGTCACTACCACGCTTGACAGGTTCTTTTCGATTCATGATCTCAGCCAATTTATTCACAGCCTTAAAAACATAAAAGTATATAAATAAGTAAAATAAATTATGTTGATGGTTTCTAGGTAACTCACCAATAGCAAGTTATACAACCACTAATAGTCTCTCCTTCCCTAAGCACAGGGCCACAAAGAAACACCTATATTAAATAATACACCTCCTTCATTACTCATTATCTTTCTTCAACCTGTGCTCCATTCATTTTTCACTTGTGTTTTCTGAGAACCGTGATTAAAATGTTTATAGGTTTGATCTAATGTCACTTTCTACCACTTAGAGTTTTTAGTTCCAAGAGAGACTTTTACTAGGCAGATCTTCTTTTATCCTGAAGAGAATTTTGCATTGGCATCACATTAATAAAATACGACATGTCCAACCACAGAACAGAGCATCTGGGACCCACAGTATCCGTGTTGTGTATACATTTAACCATGAGAGTTGGCAGAAGGGTAGTTAATAATCACAGATACCTTTTTCAGACTAAATGGCCCTCTTTTAGGCTGTCAGCAAATTTTCATCCTCTAGAGTTTCTTAAAAGCAGAAAAACTTTACAGATTACAATAAAAAATTAGGAGGGAATGTGATTCCATATGAAAAAATTAAGAAAAACTTTAACAAACATTGAACTGGACAATGTTAATCAAATCTAGCTTCTCCCAAACTGGCAAAAATCAGATAATTGTGACTATTCATAAATACTGATGCCTTCAATGACTACTACTGCCAATCTTTAATGAGAGAAAATGTAAAAGAGATAACTAAAAACAATTCAGAATCCTAATTCGAATTTATTGTACATACTTGAGTTTTGAGTGTTCTCTCTGTTAACAGCTGCTTCTCAAATTGTGTTTTAATAGCTGCTGCACTTATCTCTTCATCTTTCAACCTCGATAGCTCTGAAATATGGAAAAATGTAAAAAATTACATGGATAACCACACCACTGACAATCATTAGGTATATTTAAAATAAACTTCATTCTTTGTTAATACATACGTTCTTGGGCATCTTTCAATTTGTTATTTAATTCTTCTTTCTCATTTGCAAGATTGGCAACATCACTAGTTAGTGTCCTATTAGTTTCTTCAAGCTAAGAAATTAAAGTGGAATAAATATCACATCCCAATTTACAAATTTAAGTTTTAAAGCAATAATTCAAAATGAAAATATCCTAGAATGTTGCTAAAACTCTTGTTTTTCTAGAACATCTATCTCTACACTTCTTGCTTTTGTGCTTTCTTACCAAACTTCACTCTTGAAAAGTTTTACTAACCATAATAGACTTCACAGACACCCCAGAAAACCAAAAATTGCTCCTCTCAAAATTCCTTAGCAATATTTTAATAAGAAAAACATTTAATAAGCTAAAAAAACCAAATGCTATAATAAGAGTTCTGCATCCATATGCAGAATTAACTAAATCTAAAACTGCAGTATTTCTTTCAGAACATTATTTTAAAACAGAAAATAAAGTTTTGCTGAAGTTGACATCCTTTCGTATTCTCTCCAAATCCTATTCCTATTCTTCCTTCCTGCAGGAATTTTTACTTTGAATGATGTGTTTGTTCATCCTTTCCATCCATGATTGTATACTTTTTTTTAAAACACAAACTAAACAACATATAGTGCAGTTTATGTGATTGTAAATTGTCCATAAATAACATGCTGTTTTTATCTTTCACTCGATATTATATTAAGAATTAAGTTATTGATATATACAAAGACCTAATTATTTCATTTTAGCCTTTTTTTTTTTTTTTTTTTTTTTT
>NW_017731487.1:1810475-1817075 GCF_001890085.2 Hipposideros armiger | reverse complement strand
TAGAGGGCAGTGTCACTGGCCCTCATATGTGGGATCCGAACCGGGGCCCTCTGGCGTCCCAAGCCAGTTCTTAACCAATGCGCCACTCGGCTGGCCCATCACTGCTTTTTTAAATTCTCATTCACTCACTAGTGTATACGGACTTTTCTTGAGGCTATATGACATATCATGATGTTATCATTCCAACAGCTAATGAAACATGTATTTTTATGTTCTTGTATTTCAGAATTTTCTCAGTTTTAATTTCCAACACAAAAAAAATGTCATTAGCTATAACTCACATAAACAAAACTTTTTGAGGCTCTCAATAATTTTTAAGAGCATAAAGGGATCTTGAGACTAAATAGTGCTATATTAACCCAATAAAACTAAATTACATATTCTCATAAATGTACTGTAATCAGCCATTATGCTAACCAAGTAGTAGAATTAAAAGAGTACCCCAGAATTGGCTATCTTAGGATGAGTAAAGGAATGACTGGAGAGAGCCTGAGGTAAGGTAAGGAGCACAAGGTTTTATATCTAAATGTGGATTGGTAACTGCACAGATCTGTACACTGTAAACACTCAGTGAGTTCTGCACTTGTCATTTGTGTACTTTTTCTGTATGTATGTTAATCTCCAATAAATAAATAAAATTAAATAAAAAATAAAATTAAAAGTGAGCCTAACACCCCATTTTAGAGGTTGGGTTGAAATAATTCTAGTCTGATTAAAAAATAAAAATTACAGTGGGCTGGCCAAGGGCTCAGTTGGTTAAGAGCTCGCTCAAGAACGCAAGCTCTGAGCAACACCGGTTCGAGTCCTGGCCTGAGCTGAGCTGCTGCTGAGCTGCCAACAGGTGGCAGGATGGCTCAGCTAAAAATAAAAATAAAAAACTAAAAAATAAAAAATAAAAACTATAGTCTTTCAAAAGCCTATATATAGTATATAGACATACAGGCACAGGCATAGAAAAAGGTCTGGAAGAATAAATAACAAAATGTTAAGATATGTTCCCTCTAGAGAGGTGAAATATGTCTGCATTCATAAAGGGGAATTTACAATATTGTTTTCTCTTTATTTTGTAAAAATATTATAGTTCTAAGTATTTTACAGTGAGAAAATTTTTCAATACCACTTGGATATTTTTAAAATGTATACATCAAGAAAGACTCAGAGGGATCAAATGATTTAATCACAATGTCTTCAATTTGTCTATTACTTTGGATTTTTATTATTATTCACATTTAATATAATTTGGTCACTTTGTTTACTCACTGGCCCTTAAACCTCTGGATACAAAAAATTTATCAATGTCATTTATCTGTGTCATTTCTGTATTTTACTATTGATTAGTGTATTATTAAGAAATGATGATTCTTATTTCTCTAAGTCAAAAAATGTGAAAGTTGCTAATTAATAACATATGAAGGGTTAAGTTTTAAAGTTGTCTCACCATCACCAGCTAAGGCCACTTGCATTAAACCTCAACATTATTTTAATATCATGATTTTTTTTTTGCCCATAATTAAAACTTTATTGAAAAACTGACACCAAAATAGGAGAGACTGTTGTGTACTTACAAAATTAAATGTAATGACATTATCTTGGTAGATTAACTAGAATTACTGAACTGATAAGGCTTTCTGTGATATAACAAATTCAGGAAGTTGTGTGGATCATTAGTGTTGCTTTCTTCAAATGAACACCCTTCTGTGAGTCTGGCCTTTCCTCCTGTCGGCTGGCACAACACTGTTGAACAACCTATACAAAGAACCACGGTCTGAGCATGGCTGAAAACCGTGGTAATCTTGTAGCAACCTGGACATTTCACATCCATAAAATAAGAATTTGGACTTTGAACTAGCCGTTTCTTTTTATGTTTTTTCTTTTCCTCTTCCAAGGACGGATGTAGTAAGTCTCTAGCCAAAGGCATATTGATGTTTTTGCACGCCCAGCCCGAACAGATCTCTGAGGCAACACCCCAGACTAGAAGCACGCGATCGGGCGCCTAATATCATGATATTTTTGAAGAGCTATTATTATTCATTTATCTGTAACTTTAAAAACCTGATATTATTTAGGTATTTAAGAAAAGTATTCTTCAGAAAATAACCACAAAATATGCATATGGTTGCAATTAAATGGTATAGAGTAAGAGGAGAAATTATAATGAAAGGTAGAGGTCTCCTTATCCACACCTCTCCACCCCATAATACTACTTCCCTAGAGAAAATCACCTGGTTCCATTTCTGTTTTGTTTTTTTTGTAGTTACCTCCACACCTCAGCTGCCAGACTTGAGAATTTGGCTCTTACCATCCCTAATCTCCCCAACGCCCAACATAGTTGTGTCACAGGCCTAAATGACATAATTAAACCTCCATTTCCTACTGCATCAACCACAAACCACAAACCTCCCCAGTCTCAGATGAGAACTCTAACGTGCCCATCCTTTTTCTTTTGTTTTTAAAATTTCATGAGAACATGTCTAAATATGGGTCTTTTTTCATTTATTTTTGCTGGGTCCTTTCAATCTAAAGGCTTTTCAGCTATGGGAAATTCTTTTCCATTAGTACTTGAATAATTCCCTCCCCTTGGTTTCCCTGGAATTCTTATTTGTCTGGTGCTATAAGTCCTAGAACAGTCTCTCTGTGTTTTACCTATTTATCTCCTATATTCCATGTCATTCCTTCTCGTTCTACATTTTGTGAAATTTCTTTGACTTTTTCTTCAGCTCCTTCTAGTAAATTTATATTGGCAGTAATCTTTAATCTTCAAGAACTCTTTCCTATTCTGACTGCCCCTTTTGCATTACGTCTATTCTTGTTTAATGGAAGTAGTATCTCCTGGAATCTTTGATCAACACTGTTGCCAGTGAGATTTTTGTTGTTTGTACTTTCTAAGTTCTCGTCTACTCCTTGATATGTTTCATCTGAGGGCCCTTTCCTCTTTACCACACTCTTTCTCTTTTACACTGCAGGCTTCCCTCAAATGCCTAGTGTATAATACGTGGTTATTCATTTACAAAGGAGACAGAAATTTTAATCTCTATACATGTGGGAGGGATTTTCTAACTGACAAACTTCAGCTGAGATAAGGGGCTTCAGTTCAGATAAGGCCAGCTTTATGCAGGCGTCCGAAATGCCAGAGGAGAAAGGCTTTTCTGTGAGCTGCTGACCCCTCCAGAGGGAGTGTCCCATTTCTTTGAGGGACTGCTCTGTAGGAGCCCTAGTGGTGGCAGTGCCTGGCTACAACGCTGGTGGTAGAGGGTAATCAGTAGGTTGTTCCATTCACAGCATCACATCTTAATCCAGCCTTTCAAGGTTATTTGCTCTGAATAATGAAATGTCTTTTTCTTCACCCATGTCCCCCTTTATGCACACTCCTGGCTGTTGCTCCCTTCTCTCTGCTTCATTAGTCAGAACGTTTCCAGCTACTTGCCACTATCTCATTAATTAAAGGAACTTCTTTTCCTCCAATCCACTGTAATTCTTGATGCAGATTTATACATTTAAAAATTCCTTTACTGAGGGAGAAAGGGAAGGGATTAGACAGCATAAATAGGTTAACTACAATATTGCCACAGGGATATGAAAGACAGTTCGAGGAATATCATTAATAATGTTGTAAATATTTTGTAGGGTGTCAGATGGTCACATGTCTTATTAAGGAGACCACTTCATGGATGGGGTAGAGGCTTGATCACTGCACTATACACCTGAAGCTGATGTTGTATAATAGTGTATGTCAACTATAAGTGAATATATATATATATATATANTTTTTAGCTGAGCCATCCTGCCACCTTTGGCAGCTCAGCGGCTGCTCAGCTCGGGTGGGACTCGAACCACTGTTGCTCGGAGCTCGCACTCCTGAGCAAGCTCTTAAACAACTGAGCCACTCGGCCAGCCCTTAATTATTTCATTTTAACTGATACAGTAGTTCCACCTTCTACATTTCATTTATCCACTCATGCATCTATTGATAAGACATTTGAATTTTTGCTATTATAAACATTTATGGTGCTATGAGTATTGTGCCTTAAATTTCTGCATATTTATGTTAATGTGGACTTTCTCTGGAGTATATGAATATTTAAAATTTACTGGAAATTGCCATGTTATTTACTATACTATGCTATTCCATAGTAAATCTACACTCCCCAAAGCAGCAATAAGACATTTTCCAGACATCCTTCAAACATTTGAAATTAGTCAAGATACTGAATTTTTCTCAGTGTGATGGGTATAAAATGGTATGTCAAAGTTATTTTATGTAATGTTTTCCTAAAGAGGAGCGAGGTTAAGCATCTGTTTATATTCTTAGGTTTTTTTCTTTTGGCCAATTTTTCTTCTAGGTTGTTTAACTTTTTCTTATTGAATTGTAAGAGTCTCACATGTATTCCAGATTCTAATCCCTTACTTAAAATAAATACATTACGAATTTCTCTCTGTCATTTATTGGTTGTCAACTGCTATAAGTTTTAGGTTCCGTTCTAATAGTTTAAATTTTTATTTTTCATATTTATTAATAGGTCCTTAAGATAGTTACAATTTACTTTTCTATGTGGTGAAAAGGTATGGCTCTAATTTTACTCCATTACACATATAGGTTTTCCAAAAAAATTTACTAAATCTGTATCCCTTCCCACTGATTTGTATATTACTACTTCCATCAAACGCCAAGTTCCGTCATGTGCATGAATCTATTTCTGGCCTCCCTACTGGTTTCCACGGAACAGGATTAAATATCCCTGTTCTAATTCCACATTTTTTAATTACAGTAGCATTTTAATAGGGCTGGATAACTGATAAGGTAAACTCAACTACTTGATATTTTACTTCTCTTTGAAATTTTATTGCAATTTCTTTTCAACCTGCACGTAGCTCTCTTCTTGGTAGTTTCAAGATTCTTTTGAACTAAACCTTAACAAAAAAAAAAACCCACCTTAAACTATTCTACTTTTGGTATTTCCTTTTCACTTTAGTCCTTTAACTCTGAATTAACCAAAGGAAGTGGTCCTTTATTGAGCCTCTTTTTGTTAAACAACACTGATGAAGAAGCTGATGGTTAACTGGATCTAAAACCTTGTAGCCAGCATGTACAATTTTTCATTTAGATCCACGTTACTTTCCTAGTGCTTCTAAGAAGATTTATAATATAGTAATTATAAATAAAGAAGAACCAAGAATTTTACTTACTGATGCAATTGTAGCATCTTTTTCAGTGAGTTCCTGTTTGTGCCTAGCCATCATCTCTTTGATCTCCAGCTCTTTCATGATTTTCTCTTTTTCCAAATCAGAATATTGTTCTTCAGCAATTGAACGAGCCAGCTGCTCAGAATCTGCTTTGGTCAAGGTGATCTCCAGTTGAGCAGCCAAGGAGTCCCTACATTTTAGAGATACATTGTTCAATTGATCTTATTGTTCAATTTTTACTATGAAGTCAAAGTTTTTGTTGAACTCACTTCATCAACAAATTCATTTGGACTATCGCAGGCATTGTTCTAAGAGCAAGGTACATGGCTATGAGCAAAAGAGGGAGAATCTTGTCCTTACCTTTCATCCTGTAATTCCTGTTTCTTTTGCTGTAATTCTTTACAAAGCTTGGTCTTTTCTTCACATTCTTCTTTCAGTTCCCTGACTTGTGTTTTATAGAGGGTCTAAATAGCAAAATATAACAGAAACATATATTGTCATCAAGAATATTGTTTCTACATTCAAAAATCTATCCAGACAAATTGACTACATACGAATATGTTCATACCACTAAGTAATGTTGAGCCCCTGAGCAAATTAATAGCTTAATGAGCTTTTTAATTTTCTTGTAATCAACCAACTAAAAAATAAAAGTTCAGCTTATAATTAGAAGTGTGATTTTCATCTGAATACCACAATGCCATTTCTCATTAAACGACACAGATTGGTAGGATGAATGAAGAGGCAAAGAAAAATATTACTAATTTAACAAGAAAATTTTGTTGGCTTAAATCAATTAAACAGATAACAGCTACTATTTTATATTTTAAAACTGAGCTCAAAAAAAGTACAAATACCAAAATGACAATTTTATTTCTTTCATTATGAAAATATATGCTTCCGCAAAAAGTAACGCTTTTAATCAACTTTATAGGGTATGGGCATTTACTTATAACTATGTTTCTAACAATGATATTAAATTTCTGTTAACTATCCATAGTCTTTTGTCCAGTTGTTCTTTTTAGGAGTTGTGTCGTATAAAACATCCCATCCAAAACTGCCTGGTGTTTACTCTAACAATCTATTCTAAAGACAGGAATCATTCTCCTGGTCCTTCAGCAAATTGGTTTTTAATTCTACAAATACAACAATTTTCAAATTAATGTGTTTGGAGCTTACTGAGAAATACTGTTCCGCTTCAAGCTGATCTTGGAGCTCTTTCATTTGCCCATCTGCATCTTGACGTTCTCTGTGGTAACATTGAATCAAATGTTAAATAAGTTATACACATATTAAACCAGCAACACTTAAAACGTGGTCTGGGGAAACCCTGGGAGTCTCTGAAACCTTTTCAGAGAATCCACAAGGTCAAGTTACTTTCATATACTAATTCAGCATCACTGCTTTTTTTTTTTTTTT
>NW_017731487.1:1798570-1806330 GCF_001890085.2 Hipposideros armiger | reverse complement strand
ATAGTCACGGGACATGGAGTATACTGTGGGAGTGGAGTCAAGGGAATTGTAATAGATATGTATGCTACAGAGGGGGAGTGGGACAGCGGATTGGGGGAGGGGGTTGTCACTTTGAGGGGTAAAAAGTGTAACTATTGCACTGTGTTGTACAGCTGAAACTAATTTTTAAAAAATGTTTATTTCACAATAAAAAAAAAATTCCTTTCCCAAGTTTTACTGGAATCTAGGAAGATATATACTATAAGTTGGCCATTTTCAAATGGAAGCCTACATAACACTTCATATGTAAGTTCTCATTGCATGTATTTTTTTAACCTTGTATTACAATTATTTACGCACCCGTCTTACCTCCCCCTAAGGTTGCAAATGTGGGTGTCTTTGGAGAGGAGTGGTTAAGAACTGAGGGATTAAGACACAACAGATCCATGTACACTTATAAAAAAATAAAAAACAAAACAAGAGGCATATATACTAACTGCTGAAAATTAGGATTAAACAAAGTGTAATTAGAACAGGAGAGGAAACACACTCTAGATGTTGAACCGGCTCTTGCAGTCATATAAACACTGCTGTTAGAATTGATACTATGGAGAATATCGATCTAGTCGCGTAGTTTTAAAAGTGTGTTCCCTAGAACCTACGATCCACAGCTTATGCTCCTAACCAAAGCTGGGCCAATGGTTTCTATCCTATGACTTGGAGTGCTTTCTGAACTTGGGATCCAGGAGAGTCAAATCAGGGTCCCTCCCAAAAAATGAAGATGTTAAGGCATATCTCTAGAATTTGTCCTTCTTGAAGGACCAAGTTTTCTATTAAATGAAAAAAGCTAACCTAAAATGAGAGAGAAGAACAAAGCTAATATGGGGGAGAGTGAGGGGGAATTGACCAAAAAACAAAGATAAGACGAAGATATATGAATACTGTTCAAGTTTCTAGTTCCAATTTTTAAAAGTTGAAATCTCATGAAGTTCAAGAGTCTAGGCTTACCCAGGCCAGGCCATAGATCAACAAAAAAGAACAAAATCTTTTTGACCAACCTTTCCTAGGTAGATCAATATTTGAATATTTGACTATCCTTTCTAGGTAGTTATCGACTTACTGAACTGTCACAGGTATGAAAAAAGCAGGTAATCAGCTATGATGTTAAGAGTAGAGTAATAGTCTTAGCAGCAGTTGTCACAGTAGCAGTTGTACTGTAACCATGCCTACCGTTTATTGTGTGTATGATGTATATAAATCACTGCTATCTTTTACAAGGTCCCTAACAAGGAAGCTATTACTGCCCCTTTTGTAGGTATGATAAAAGGCTCAGAGAGGTTAAATGTTTTGCACAATGTTGGCCAGCTAGTAAGCAGTAGAACTGGGATTGACACCTCTATCTTGTCTGGCTATGTTTTTTTAACACTCTACCATACTGCCTCTCATCAAATAACTGGGATCCAATATGACCTTTGGTCTTGACTGGGAAGTAACTATATAATTAATGACTGAATGGGACAAAAACTTTAACAGTATATTTACTATATATTAAAAGTATTTTAACAATATGTTTTCTATTTTCTAAGTAAATTAAATAGAGCACTAGCATATATCCTAAAAAAGGATTAAAAAATTTATATGGTGTTTGCTTAATAGTTAAATATTTCCAGGTCCACGGCATTAAAGGAACAAACAAAACCACATGGACAAGAAGCTTCAGGGACAGGCCTGAGCAGGAATCTTCACAGTATGGGGTGAAAATCCCAGACAGTTTCTTCTGCTCCAATACCACCACACTCTGTCATTATATCACAATAAGGTGGCAGTAGATAAAAACTGCTGGGGAAGCAAATATAATCTTTTTGAAGGACAACAGTGGCATTCAACATATTATTGGGTTGTCGGAAAAGTCATGACGTTTTTTTTTTATGTTTTTCGTTGCAAAAATGCGTCATGACTTTTCCGACAACCCAATATTTGTACAGGAAAAAAAAAGAGAAAACAAGGTCAAGAAAATAAAATGGTCAGAAGAAAATCCCCAAATAAACCAGTTGTGCATATTAGTAAAACTTGGTTTCAAACAATTAACTTACTTTCGAAGTTCAGCATTCTGTTTTTCCAAGCTCATTTTCATTTCCATGAGATGATTATTTTCTTGTTTTAACTGCTTTTCTGACATTTTTAGTGTGTTAACTTGCTGTGTTTGCATCTTCAAGTCATTTTGTGTGAGGCAGCGCTTCTGAGTTTCCTGCTCTATTTTTAATGTCAGGTTTCTAACCTACAAAATAAATTGCATACTTGGTATATAAGTAAGTTATTTTGATTTTTCTTATCAATGAAGCTGGCAGCGTATTCGATGATGTGAAACACATTTTTGCCCTTAGGCAGTTAATTCATTTCACAACAAAATTTGGTCCTTATGGAAAAAATAACTTTAAACTTTTTCAAATTATGATTCATTTAGTATATCATCCAAATTCAGTAAAATTAAAAGGTTATGGACTATTATAAGAAAAATTTTAATTGTGAAAACCATCATTGTACCTTTAGAAATAAACCTAGTTTATTATTAATTCATCAGTCTATTATTATTTGTTAGTAAACATACTTACATCCTCATTTAGCACATCTTTTTGTTTAAGGAGTTCATTTATCTTCTGCTGTGACTGTTTGAGGTCACAGTCAAATATAGAGCATCTTTTCTCAGCTTCTAGCAACAGGTTCTCCACTTTCTGCTTTAAAGTCCTTTCCTCCATGAGCTTTTTTTCCATTTCTAGTGCCACAAAAATGGACATAACCATGAATTCACAAACAAAAGAAACATATCAAATACACGACATTGTGCTAAAAATTACAGTAAATTGATGCTGCCTTAAAAATTTTAATCTCCAATTTAATATTTTCATCACTCCTCTTAATATATTTGAAATGTCAACAATTTTATGCTTCAAAATTAGATGTTTCATTTACAGGGTATAAAAATCGACTATACTCTGCAATATTACAACCATACTAAAGGGCGTAAAATAATCCTGCCTTTACTTACGGTTCTAAGAGATACTTGTATCTTTTAAATAAAGACTTCTTTTATTTTCCTGCTACTCTGTGCCTCTCAGCATTACTCTTCATATCTTAAAACATTCAGGTAGACTCTATGGCTGTTTCTATTATTAAGAATATTACTATGTAGAGGATGAAAATCATGTTTTAGGGAGGTGATAAAGGACAGGGCTCTGGAACCAAACTTCCAGAATTTAAACCCTGGCTCTGACACTTCCTAAGTATTTGGCTGGTCAAGTTAATTAACCTCTCTGAGGCTCAGTTTTCTTATCTCTAGAATGGTGGAAACAGTACCTATGAAAGGTTTGAGTTAATGTATGTATAGCACTTAAATGGCAAGCACTTGATAAGAGCTTACTATTAAAAAGGGATTTTTATGGCCTAAGAAAAAGTTCATTATATTTTTTAAAATAAAAAAAGCAAAACAGTATAGAAAATTGAGAAAATATACAAGTATCATTCTGATTACTAGGACTGTAGTTAATCTTTACTTACTTCTTTATACTTTCCTGTATTTTCTAAATGGTTTGCAATTGTTTTATTAAGCAGAAAAGCTTTTAAAAGCCTTTTTAATCTCAAAGTGAAGAGCAGGCAGAGTTTATGTCTAATCAAGTGATTCCACATTGACTGTAAGTTATTAGAGAATTACCTTTTGATATTTCAATTAGGAAATCTATTCAAATCCAACCAGGTTCCTCTGTTCCTTCATAACTAATGTTCAACATCAAATTATCATTTACTACAAAGTTATATTAAGTAAAAATTACATCTATGAATTTTCAGTTTTTAATGAACTATCTTCAAAAGTATGGGAAAACGAAACTATTTTTTACATTCTATTAATAACAGCTAGCATTTCTAAGCACTTTTCATGTATCACTGCATTTGGTTTTCACAACAACCTAATATGTACTATAATTGTCCCTTTATAGGAAACGAGGCACAAGAAGTTTAAGTAACTAGACCAGGCCACATAACTAGTAATTCAGATGGTGAAGTCACATTCTCAATCAAAGGAGGCAATGATATGCAGTCTAAAGACCAAAGGCTTGAGACCCAGATCCGAGCACCACCTACAGTATTCAAGTTTTGTGTACTCATAAAGCACAAAAGCCATCATACATCTCATGTTAGTGTTATAAAAAGGAGTTTGAGAAAATGGTACATATTATTATACTGAATTGGTTCATTCTTATCAGCTCAAAAAATAATCTATGAACAAATGGACTCATTTTTAAAAACCAATCACCCTAATGTGGACACAGAAAATAGAAAGAGGCATGAGTGAACTTACTGAGGTGGTAAAAAGATAGGTTCTTTCTATACCCTGTTTTGGGGTGATGGTTACACATGTACACCACAAATGTGAAAACTATTAGCATTTTATTACACCTAAATTATACCTCAAAGGAAATTCCACTGTGTGGCCACAGACAAGGAAATGTGGCCCACTAACTTCATCTTTTCTAATTAGACTTTTCTAAATAAAGCACTCATTTCATCTTTCTTTTTTTTTCCAGCTGAGCCATCCTGCCACTTGTTGGCAGCTCAGCTCGGGCCGGGAATCGAACCGGCGACCCTGTCGCTCAGAGGTTGCACTCTTGAGCGAGTTCTTAACCAACTGAGCCACTCAGCCGTTCCCTCATTTAATCTTTTTATCATCCTGAATTAGTGCCTTAAACTAAAACAATATTAACAAAAATCTCCAATTTTAATTACATTCAATAATTAAAAGCCTATTTTTTGCTAAGTCATTCATAAATGCTACACTTCAATAGGAAATAAAATTTATTTAAGAGTTTTATGAATCTTTCACAAGAATACTTTATTGATTTTCTTTGGAATTCCAAATTCATCATAATTATAAACAGACAGTTTGAAAAACAATTATCCTAAGACAATTCCAAGATACAGGCTGGTTTGTGGAGAAGGTAACTTTGTTATCTTAATCCTCCATTCATTAATATTGTATGGCTTTGACCAAATCTAGCTGGTATCTTCATCATGCCAGAGCTCGAAATATTCAATGAGCTTCTATTCTAGTTAAGTCAGCTACTATTTTTAAATCTTTATCTTGCAGAAAGTGGCAGGAATTTTGTAACACAAGTTGGTGAAATGTCAAACTAAATATTACAAAAGAGCATATCCCCCAAATCTGAGTAGACAAATCTAGAAATTCATGCTTGGTATGCCTGTTAGTACTGATATCACCAAAATAATTTCTCTCTGATCTAAAATATTTGGTTGAATAATTTTGTGTTTGAGCCTTACTATCTTAGAAGTGATTGCTGCCATAAAGAATATATATGTAGTGCTTCTGTAATAGTGTTTTCTCTCCAGTATTTGACCATAAAATATAAACAAATATTCAAAAGCAACGAATTAAATACAGAATTCTTAGTAAAATGCTGCTGGAAAACCTTATAAAAATGCATACCTTTCATGGCTTCTGATTTAGCTTCTTCAATGGATTCATAAATCTTATTTTTATCTGCCAGTCGTGCTTTTGTAGCTTTATGTTCAGCTTCTTCTTGTTCTAAGCTCTGCTGTATAACTTTTAGTTGGTATGTCATATCTATTTCCATGTTGTTCTTTTCCTATTGAAGATTAAAATGGCAGCTATCAACAAAAAAGACTGGCTCACAATTTCAAAAACTTAAAAGTTTTTTCTATAGACTTACTAAGGTTGTTCAATACTCCCCTCCCCCTCTTCAAACTTCTTGTAAAAGTAATCTAGGTGCTCTACCTGTCCTCTTCCCACACTGTACCCATCTCCCACACCTCCACTGTACCGTTTTGAGATCTGTATTGAGATCGTTTGATTTCAGTAAAGTGACCAATGATATTCTCAACGAATTCAACACTTTCCAGTCTTTATCTCATTTGAACTCACCATTGCCCTTGAAACTATTTCCTTGACCTATACTGACACTGAACTCACCTGACTCCCCCATCCTGCTCTCATCTTCTCTGTTCCTTGTGAAGTTTTCCCCCATCTACCCACTAAATGTTGGTGTTCTCTGGAGGTAGTGTTCTTTATCCACAGTGCTTCTCGTCTTCCTGTATCATTATTTCTCAAACTTTAAAAATATGCCTAATGTATCCCTTTGTGATATCTAAAAAAAAACCCCAAAACTCAGTATCTCTACCATTACCCCTTATTTTCCACATAGGAGATATGTTGTAAGTTAAGAATCTTTAGTAATAGAAGTCAGTCTATTTTCTATATATCTTCAAAGATTTTCTAATTCTTTGTTTTCTATAGTTTGTATCATAAATATAGATATTTCTTATGTATTTCAAGTAAAATATGACTTTTTCAAACTAACAATCCACCTACAGACTAATCTACTCAACCATGAGAAACCAATGCTCTAAACAATCTGTTCCCAGATGGGCTCTCCCATTCACATGGTTTCAGCTACTTCTATACCGACGACTCTCAAATATTTCTAGCTTCTATTGCCATAACTTACGGCTTTGTAAACATCCTAAGTTGGCTGTTTCACAGGTTCCACAAACTTAGGACAAAAATGGATTTATCACTGTTTCCTCTAAAGGAGCTTTTCCTTTATTAAATAATGGCACGACTATGTATCTTGTCACAAACTAGGAACCTGGAACTCATCCTTGAGTACTATTCACCTGCCACATCTAATCAATTACTAATTGCTGCAAAACATTCCTCCTCTAAACATTTCTCAGATTCATCCTTATTTTCCATCCTTTTAACTACTGCACTAGTTAAGTCTCCGTTACTTGAATGCTAAAAGAAGTCTCCCTACCGCTTATCTTGTCCTCCTCAAATCTATTCTCCACAAGGTACGCAGTGATCTATTGTAAATGTACCTCTAATAAGGCGATCCAATTTAAAGCCCTTCAGTGAGTAGGCAGTCCATTACTTACAGAAACTTAGCTTCCTAACAGTGTATTCAAAATCTTGCAGGATATAGCTCATCCTAGCTCTGCAGCCTCACTCTGGCCACTGAACTCTCACTCTCACAGGAGGACCATATTGGCCTACCACTTTTGTAAACTTTCATTGGAACATAGCCCATAGCCACCCCAATTGCTTGACATATTGCAACAGAGACTGTAAGGCCTGCAAAGCCTAAAATATGTACGGTCTTTCCTTTAAAAGATTAAAATTTGTTGACCCTTGCTCTATATTCCAGGAATATTCAATAGCTCGTACTTAAATAAGCCAACTACACCCGTTTTATTTTCCATCCTCTGCGCCTTTGCTCATGCTGTCCTCCCCAAGTCAAAAATGTGCCTTCATCCTGTCATAACCAATCCCGCTCTGTCAGACTAGGGATACACATATCCTGTGCACCTACCCATTATACTCTCGTCCGTACATCTAGCATTCTATTTACTACACTGCATTAGAATTATCTGTGATTTATTATCATTTTAGAAATTACCCATTAGAGTAATTTCTGCATCCAGACATTATTCAGTGAGACTGCATCCTGGTATTTCTACCACAGATGACACACTAAGTACTTAAATGAATAAGTGAATGAAATAAAATATTAACTTCACAGAGCCTAGAAATTATCCCTAGCTTACAATATTTTTAAAGAAAAACTTCTAAATGCCAAAAGTCATAACTTTACATCATTTTTAAGACATGTCACAGTGAAAATTTGAGTTTTCCTTGGATCCCTAGCGAGAAGCATCTTCACTATATACTCCAAGACAGTGTCCCCCCTTTA
>NW_017731487.1:1792991-1796640 GCF_001890085.2 Hipposideros armiger | reverse complement strand
ATTCATAATAATGAATTTTTTATTTGAAATATCTCCACATACTAAATTAACTCAAGTTTTGCAAAAACATAACAAAATGAAGTCTATTATGATTATCCTAGAATTTTAGTCCTGTCCACCAATGTTACAAAGTAGGTTTTATTATAGATCAAGATATGTATTAATAAGGTACCAAGAGAACTCTGTAGGTTAGTCAGGCATCAAAACTTTTTATCAACAAAAATGTTAGTAAAAGCATAGAGCTACTTTACCTCTTCTTCTAGCTCCTTTGCTACTTTCTCTAGGCGAGTATTAATAGATCTAAAGAATTTAAAAGAAAATAGTAAATAAAATAACTTTCTCCTAATTTACAAAAGAATTTACCATAATTTTTAAAATACTCATATAATTACATTTTTAGTAATATGTTTTAAACTTAAATTTTACAATATACTATTTAATTATCTAACAAAACATACTTGCACTTCTGCTCTAGTTCCTCTTTGGCTTGTATCTCAGTTCTAAGGTGTTCTTCTAATGTGTATAGTTTTTTCTGAATCTGTCAGAAAACAAAAAACTATAATTATAAAGTTTAGTCACACTTAAAAGATGAGAAGCTTAAAAAAACACCAATAATCAGCTTCTCTTTTCTTTTTACTTAATATAATCTCTATAATGGTACAGTATTTGTACCTTCTTAATGTGAGTTTTATTGACAGAGTGAAAAAATCCCCCATCTCTTGCTCTCTGTCTATTAGAGTATACATGTATGTGTGAATGCATTTCGTAAACATGATGGGAAGCTCTAATGTTGGCAGAATTCTTCTATGACACCAAGTTTCTCATTCATTATGAATAAAGGATATCCTCCACTGTTCTTCTGAAAATTATTTATTTGAAAATATTATCACCACTTTTGCTTATAAGATAAAAATTCTACATATAAAACAAATATTTGGAATATTTGAATGATATTGATTAAATATATGTCAGTGTTCTTAAAAAATAAGAATATAAGCTCTTGTTTGTATTTTCCTACACAGTACCAGGCACAGTACTGTAAAGTTGTAATCAATGACTTTTTTAGATAAATAGTGAATTAATTACAAGTTATCTCCCTGCCATTCTTTAAATCTTCTTCAAGGCCAGCTATGTCAATCTTCAAACAAACTAAAATGACAGCAAGTATTAAATAATCCACTTTTGAAGCATTATCACCTTTATAAAGGATTTGACTTTTTGAGTTCCTTTTGTGCCTTGGGTACAGCGGCAGGCACTTGACTCATTAATCCTAATAAAAACCCTATGAAGATGGTAGTGTTAAATCTACTAAATAAAAAAACTAAGATCCAAAAAAGGTAAATAACCGGACCAAGATAGCATAGCTAATAAGTGGCAGTACCAAAAATCAACCCAAATCTATTAGATTCCAAGGTCGATGTTCTTTCCACTATTCTTTCTGATTAGGTTCTCCACGGTTTCTTAAATATCTCATATATCTTAAGCAAAGATAGGAATATACAGGCCAATGACCTAGTCAAATTTAACTCTATTGCATTAATACAATTTGATCACACTATCACATGGTAATCAGAAGTTCTTGCTGCCAATTATATGTCCTTGATAAATAAAAACAAGAAAATTACATTTACCGTATTTGCCGGCGTATAAGACGATTTTTTTGGCCCTGAAAAATATGCCTCCAAGTGGGNTTTTTAAGACATGTCACAGTGAAAATTTGAGTTTTCCTTGGATCCCTAGCGAGAAGCATCTTCACTATATACTCCAAGACAGTGTCCCCCCTTTACAAGCATCTAACATACTGAAGGCTGCCTGTGAAGTGTTACAACAAGCCTTAACAATATATATCCCTCATCTACAGAACCAAGTCTAAATATGAGAGTCCATGAATATGCGGAAGTATTTCAGTTCCGGATTTCCTTTATTCTAGAATAAGTTTTCCAGTCTGAAACTCTCTCTAGTCATTTTCTTACACAAATATAAGCTTAACATACTTTACCTTTTCCAGATCAGTAAATCTCTCATGTAGTTGTCTCTTCTCCAGTTCTACTTTTGCTAATAAGATTTTGCCATTCTTTAAATCTTCTTCTAGGCCAGATATTCTACCTAAAATTGCAACATTTTAAAAAACAATAAACCCACCAAGTATATATATTAAGAATAAAAAATCTGGACAACATCTCATACTTTGGAGCTATTATTTATGAGAAGTTTTATAATTGTTGGTATAGTTGAGATACTGCTTTATAGTTAATTCAACTGGAACCAAATCTACCACATTGGGAGCTGGTTTGATACTTAAAATACTTCAAACTATTTGAAAGTAAATCTTTCGTTCATAAAATTTTCTATTGGGTTGTCAGGAAAGTCATGACACATTTTTGCAACGAACAACATGGAAAAATATGTCATGATTTTTCTGACAACCCAATATTAATGTATTTCTAATACCCTCACTTTACATAACAGAGTAGCATATTCAGAAATGTGCTACTTCAGCACATTAGTCATCATCTAAAGTTATTTCTAAAATATGAATAATCAAGATGAATTCAATCTCTATTTTTATACCTTGTAAATCATTAATTATCTCTGATCCATGGGTACGGTCCCTTCTTTCAGATTCTAGAACCGATTGGAGATTGATAAATTCCTTTTCAAGTTTTAACTTGGCAGTCTCCAGGAGGCAATTCTTATCTTGTAGATCTCTATTGTTAGATTCCAGCTGCTGAATCTGTTTGGAACTTTCTGCCTGGGTTTTTCTTAACCGGGCTGCAGTATCTGATTCTGTTCGCAGCAAAGCACTGGTTTCATCCAGCTGTGATTCCATTCAAAAATCAAATAAACAACAACAAACACAAGTGTATATAATGAAAATACTCAGTACCACATTACAAAGTATTTAAAATAAACAAAAACCTACAAATATTTCCTAGTGATTTCCCTTTAAAATTAGAGGGAAATTCCTTTAGCAACATTTCCAATTAAAACTGTTAATAGGCAGTCATAAATAAAATTCAATATCCTTATTACAAATTAGGGTCAACCTACTTGTCTCTGGAGTTGATTCATTTTCTCAGTGGATATTTGAGAGTTCTGATTTCTTTTTTTCAAGTCTTCAAGTTGATCTTTTAAACTGTTAACTATGATAAAAAGCATGTCAGTGGCAAGCTTCAACACAACACACACACATACACACGTACACTTAATATTTTTCTTGATAAGTATTTAATATTCTACACCACAAACCATCATTTTCCAAATTCCGTTTCTTGTCTGCTTCATGATCAGCTTTCCGCTGATATTCTGCATTTTTGTGCTGAAGAAGCGCCTTTTCTCTTTCTAATTGTCTTAATGCTGATTCCACATTTTTCCTTAAGGTAATCTGAAATATTGCTTGAAGTTATTATCAGAGGAAAGTATGTATAAATATCAAATGAAAACAAAAAATATTGCAGTCATTTCAAGCAGATTTTTAAAAATCTTTAAAAACCACTGTAACTGCTGTATTGTTAAAACTACAATACTGCTGTCCATGTTTTTAAAATAGCACACTACTCTTAAACAATCAAGACTATAAGTGTTGTTTACTACTGGAAGTTAAACTTTCGAAAACACTCCATCACCACTGAACCACCTTTATGTAGTA
>NW_017731487.1:1780180-1789636 GCF_001890085.2 Hipposideros armiger | reverse complement strand
GAGTATATAACAAACTCTGTATTTTGAGTGGAAATGTTAGGGGGTCGTCTTATACGCCCAGTCGTCTTATACGCCGGCAAATACGGTATTTTAAATAACAGATACATAGGAGCAATAATAAAAGGGATACTTGGTACAAAAAAGGATGGGAACTTCTTTTCTTGGGTAGATGCAGTACTCCAAATGCTAAGTGGAATATGGCTATATCAAAACATTGCTAGAGTGATGAGTTTTTCTCTGTTTTTCAAGACACTTGACATCAACATACCTCTTGACTTTCCTATTTAAAAAAAACAAACAAAAAACATGGAAAATATTAAAATGTTTGTTTTGCTTTGTAAAATTTTTAAAACACAAATCATACCAAAATTACCCAACCAAATTTTCAGTTTTTCTAAGTTTTAAAGAGAAAAATGTTTAGCATCCTCACTTATGTGTACGCATATGTGTGCATGTGATTTACTTTGTATGCAGTTACAAATTACAGAGGTCACAAAATACTGTAACAGCATGACAAAATTATCTTTTATATGAATTCATTGCTAAATACTCAAAATTTGAATCCCTCCACCATTTCTGTACTCTTATAGCTTATTAGCTATATACTTTTATAGCACTAAGATTACAAAAATTTCTAACTGATATTATACCTGCTTATAAACCTATTCTATCACTTTTGCTATAAAACTAATCCTAAAGCCATGTATAATTCACTTTTACTACCATTGTATCTTACGCAATGATACTTGTAAAAAAAATGAATCATTTCAATGTTATGCTGAACTGCATTTCAACAAGGAATGCCATTTAATGATTCAAAAAGCAGCATCAAATAAACTTTTAAAACTACAAGAACATTACTATTTGAACATGTGACTAAAACACAGTAGTAAAAATTAATACATACTTCATTTTTCCTTGATTGTACTGAATCATTTTCTCTACAAGATGGAAAGTCACTTAGTAACCTAGAAGGAAAGGCCAGAAATACATTCTTTTTTGTATGTCATTTTAATCCATTTTATAACAGCAAGTTATTCTCATAACTAAATTCGAACCAAAGATTTTTCTTTTTATCCTGTCCAACATATTTTAAATGAAGCAATATTTTCTAATCTAGACATTCATACAATTTTCAATAATCTAAAATGCTAAACTTTACTTGCCTCTCACTTTTATCAGACGCTCTATTATTTAATATCATTGAGACTAGAGTCACCAAACGGAACTACACTTTCCCCCGCTTTATCTCATTTTGAGTTGCTGTAACTATTTTATTCTTCTAGACATTTTCTAGAAAGAGACATCTCTCCTCCTTTTCAATAACATCTCTTGATCTCCAGGTCTTAATGCATAAGTGATCACGTCTATTTAACTGTCAATTTCTCTTTTAATTGGGTCCTTCCTCAATGCCTACAAATATTCTTGAGTTTCTCCTTGCACTGATATCCTCATTTTTGTCTGCATTATAATAGTTTTTAGAACAGCATTGGTAGGAGGGTGACCAACTCCCCGATTTGCCTGAGGTTTTTCCCAGTTTTAGCATGAAAGTCCCACACCACATCCTAAGAAACTCCTCACTCCTGGGCAAACCATAATGATTGGTCACCTGGGTCATTACACACATGGAAGAACCAAAAAGTTTCTAAAATGTTTTTAATGCTTCACTCAACCATTTTTCAGTGCCTCCTTACTGCTTAAGTCAAAAGTCCCTTAGCACAGCACTCAACAATCATCTGTTGCATTATTCTTCCCCTAAATTCCAACTTCAATCTATTTTCTAATGTTACCCCCTAACACTCGGCCAGTATTTATTGAATGACCTTGTGTCCGGCTCTGTGCTGGATGGAAGGATTCAGGCAAGAAAACCAGAGTCTTATGAAGTCCTCCAAATGGTCATAATCCAGTAATATACCCTATGATTGAACCCCAATGGATTACACTGTTCTCAGCATATGCTTACATTCCAAACTTTTGCTTCCACTATTTACCTCCCTACAACTCTCACCTAAACTCCCCACATCTCAGCCACTAAAAACACTTCCTTATCTCTAAATTTGGCTATAATGCCAACTCTTCCCTGAGGTCTTGCCTGAATTCTCCCTAACTTCTCCTCAAAGAGACACAACTCTTTTTTTTCCAAACCATCTCAGATTCTTTTGGTACCTTTCTTAAGGAAAATATCACATTCTAACCTTTGTTATGACTGTGCAGTTTTCTCATATTCCTCATTAGTTGACAAGCTCCTTCAAAAGCAGGTATTTGGTCTTATGCTATAGCCCAAAAGAATATAAAGCATTGCCTTGCATTGATTTGTAAAGGAATATCATATAACATTCAGAAATAAAATCATGAAATTAAATGAAAAATAACTCCTTTGATAGTCCTTTTGAAAAAACTCAAAGTTTAAAACAATTTAACACTTTATCTTTTACAATCCAGAGTCTCAAACTAAGACAACTCTTTATAGCTAGACTTTGAAAACAATAAAAATGTAACAAACAAATGACATACAAATTTTCTCTGTAGTAGGTAAATCCTATAAAGGGCAGCTGATTTCCCACAAAAGCTTTAGGAATTGGGAAGGTTTCTACATCTCCTTTATCATCTTCAATGTCATCAAAATTGCTGCTGTCTATGTCACTGCTGAGTTCAGGTACTACCGGAGCTGCCGCTATTAAAAGAAATTATTTCATTCAGAATAAAAAAAAATATATAGGAACCACCCCATTTTGTTTTATATTATTAACAATATTTTATATTAATATTAACACATTGTACATTAGTAATATATAAAACATTAATGACAAGATTTACTATAGAAAATTCTAGCAACATATTTTCCATTTTATCATTTCAAAGAATTAAAACTTTGTTAAGTACTTTATTACTATACTAGATTGGTTTTAAATATTGATATTCAATTAAAAAAGGAAAGCAACATGCTATTACTCTAACTTTAAAATTATAAGCAGCAATAACTTGCACATATATTCTTTAGTCTTCAGTTTTCTACATTTTTCAGTAGAAGTATTTCTTACTCTTAAAATAAATTAATGTCAAATATAAAATTAAAATGAATTACTATGCTTACCCTAGTATTTACCAGAGTGTGGTCTCCATAAATAATTACTGGTTTGTTTATTAATTCAAATATATTTGAATGACAGGATTATATTTCCCTCATTCTACAAATTATTGAGATCCATAAAACCTAACTTGACAAATTAAGAAATCAATAATGTTAATTATAAAAGTATTGTGAAATATTGCCAATAAATACATACTTATTGTATGCTTAGTGTGCTAAGATATTAAGATAGTATTGAGTTATAAATATTGCCACTGAACAAATCTGAAATGAAATCTCTCAATTTAAAAATCAGCATTAAGTATATCAAACATGCTTATTAATTCAAAAGAGAAATCAATTTATGAGATTTAAAATGTGGTGGAATGGAAATATTTAAATGTATTGACTTACTCTCTCTTATGTTATCCCAATTCCATTGATCATTCTTAAAGAAAGGATGTTGTTTGATTTCTTCTACTCCATTTCTCCCAAGTCGTACCTCCCTAAACAATGCAGATTACATAAAAAGTAAGGTCATGAAAAGACAAAATTAAGAAGTCTGATCTCAACAAGGTTCAACATAAGGATCACAAATGAGTTAGAGATATCTCTTTTAAAAGCTTTAGCGTAAATGTTCCTCAAAAATAAGCAACTTCAATTGTATAGTATAGTATATAATCTCTCTAGATAGATTAAAAAGACTGCAATGTATAGTAAACACAACGGAAAGTAAAATATATTTCCATCTGTAGTTTGTGTGAAACAAATGTACATATGAGACTTTCAAATAAAAAAATGTACCTGTGTGTGCCAAAACTAAATAACCAACTTCAGGACGTAAAATGGACAAAGATCTAACTTTGGGCCCAGAAAAGTTATCAAAACCTCTCTAATAAAAATGTTTTTTTAAAAATCCCCTTAAAAAAAAATCACATAATGTGTTTAAAGCTATCCATATTTACCCTGATAAATTATATCTCTACATTTATATATTAAAATTATCATTCTGAATACAAGAAAAATGTTGACTAATAATTTCAATCTTTGCCCCTTTATGTCTTCATTGAAGGTTGTACAGAAATGAAAAGAATTTGTTCTTTTTATATGCCTGGAGCTATGTTTAATATAAACAGGAAAACCTGTAAACTTTAGAGGGAAATACTCCTAGCCACACTGATAGCATGAAGTTCTTTTCAAAATATCTTCTCCACCTCCAATCATTCTTTACTCTTTTCATTAACATATCCTATTTTATTTTACCTTTCAGCATATATTATGATCATCCCCCCAAAATCAAAACATTATACAGGATTTGCTTTGAGTTTATTAGTATGGATTGTGCGTTAATAATATAATTTAAAAATCTTACAGGTTTACTCTACAAATAATTGATAAACATATGAAAATGATTAACCTCTCTAATGAGGAAAGATAAAAATAATTTATCTTTTTTCAGATAGGAAAAGTAAAAATTCGTAATATTTCGTTTGATGAGAATAAGGTAAACAGTTATTGTTAATGAAAATAGTCCCTGAGGTGACTTCTCTGTGGGTGAATTTTGCAACACCACCTAATTTTAAAATGTGTATCCTAGAATTCTACCTTTAAGATTTTATCGTACATAAAGTCTGCAAAGATGATTGTATGAGGATAGTCACTACAGTATTGCTTGTAACAGCAACCAGCTAACAAACACCAAGGTGTGCTAAGGAATCACAGCATTTTAGAGTTACAAATGCCCTTAGTCATCATCTAATTGGATCCTATCATTTTATGGATGAATAAAATTATTTCCCAAAAATGTAAAATAATTTCCCTAAGATCATAAAGCTAATGAGCAAAGTTTGGACTTGGGGGCAAGCAACCTCTTACATGTGTTAGTCCTTCGAAAGGACGACTCCTGTCACAAACATAAAATGGGAAAACAGAAAAGAACTCAATAGAAAGCCAAGGAAGAAACTCTGATGAGCTTCCAAGCTTAGCTTCTCTTTTTTGAGGCAGGTTTTCACAATGTTGTTCATCTATTTTGTTTTAAGAAATATAGAATTTCCAGGACAGACTTGCTCATATTCAAATGCAAATAAAAACGGGTTGGAAAGGAGGCACTCCGAAGTCAAACACAAATATAGCTTTTTAAGATTATAACCAGTTGAGGATCTATATGCACAAAATGCTCTCCTCTCAAAAGTTGTATAATCAAGAGTAATGTTAC
The DNA here is from genome assembly GCF_001890085.2 of Hipposideros armiger. Classification (NCBI taxonomy): domain Eukaryota; kingdom Metazoa; phylum Chordata; class Mammalia; order Chiroptera; family Hipposideridae; genus Hipposideros; species Hipposideros armiger. The sequence continues at coordinate 1,784,351 of NW_017731487.1, read as the reverse complement.
TTAGTCACCTTAAAGAAAATATGAATAATACAAGTTTTATTTCTCTCTATTGTGTTATTTTACCAAGTTCTGTTTTTTCTTTTTTACACCTGAGGGTTAAGGTTAGATTTAGATTACAACTGGGCTGCACACACAAAATGACAAGGGTAACCCAATCCCAGGCTTAGCAGTAAAAAAAGGCTCACCCAGAATTAAATGCAATTTGGATAAAGCGAGAGATTGATTTCATATGTAAATAGGAGTTAGGTACGCTTTCTTTGCTACAAATGTAAAAGTTAAAGGTATCATCTCTACAAAGAAATTCAATGTCCATTACCTATCTGTTAGGAAGGCACAGATGAGATTCTTCGCGTGTTTAGAAATTTCTGCATCTTCAGGGAAACACAGTGAATTTTTATGATCCATAATTTTGCTGTATGTTCCTACAAGTGAATCTGCATAAAATGGAGTATCCCCTAAAATTCCAAGAAAGAAGACACTGAATGTAATAGAGAGTGCAAATTAAATAAACACCTTTCATCTAACATTTTAATATGTTAAGTCTAAAATTTGTCACATGCACGGGAGAATGGAAGGTTATGGGCCAGAAGTCTCAGTCAAAACAAGCAGCCACACACCACGAAAATATTTAAATTTTAACCATACCAATGAACCATCAACCTTTAAGAGCAAAATAAAATCAGTGCTAACTCTAGACTTTCGTTGTTGTTGTTGTTTTTACAATGGGACAGGAAAATATTTACAGAATAATTAAAGAAAAAGATTACTAAGTGAGGTCAGATCAGTCATGGTCCTCTAAAGCTTGAGCAAGGTCATGGATTAGCCTTTTGAGGTTCTTCTCTAGAGCTGTGTTATACAATACAGTAGCCACTAGCCACATGTGGAAATTTTAAGTTAAATTAATTACAATTAAACAAAATGAAAATAGCTGTTCCTTAAAGGGCTCAATGTAGCCAGTGCCCAACATACTGGACAGCACAGATATAACAATTTCATCATGACAGACTGGACTGAACAGCTCTAAGAGTTAGACCCATCCTATTATTTAACATATGAGGAAGCCAGGCCCAGCTAGATGACACATGGTTTGTCTAAAGTGACACACAGTTGGAGTTGAACATGGCAGAAATGGAGTGTTCCTGCTGACTAATGACTGTGATAATGAGGCACTGAAACAAGTGTACAGACAGAAAAAGTTGAGACATCATTTTGGCCAGTACTCATCTAAAGTCACAGATGAGGTTAAAGGCCCTGATGGTATACCCAACACAAGTCATCTTAGTACAAAAAGACTCTCCCAAACCAGCCAATCCAAAGCTTCAAAAGGGATAATCAGGTAGGTAATTTTGTTTTCAAAGTGGGGGACAGGGAGAAGCTTTGAATTCAAGATTTTTCTAGTGCCATTTTTAACTGCAGCGGAGTCCTTTTAACTGCAGCGGAGTCCATGCCAACCAACCTGAGCAAGCACCAGAGTAGGCTCAGAATACTGCAAATCAGTGCCATTCAAACTCATAAAATTCAGCTCCCAAAGTTGAGAACAGTAGCAGAAATTTAAATGGTCTATTCAAATAAGCCATGTGACTTCCTGCTAAGTATATTTTCTAAATCCCTAGGAGAGTCAAGGCAAATGATAGAATATATTCTACTTCCAAAAGATTATAAAACACACCGAATGCATCATCAGATCAGGCCAGAGGTGGGGAGAATGGACAGCTACCTGGGGACATATGTGAATACAAAGAGACCCACTACAAAGACAAAGGTCCAAAACAAAGTAGGTCATACTATGATATGAGACTAAGCACAGCAAGATCAATGCTATGTACACAAGATGGTCAAGAGAAGGCAATTTATGCCACAAAAAAGTCCCAAACTTAATTATTCCTTAAACTTGGAAATTACCAAAATGTTCTGATTTTTTTTTTTTTTTTAGCAATAACCATAATCAATTATCATACAGATTTTCTATTACCAATTCCTTTTAGGGTCATCTTCTAGAAAATAAATTCTCCAATTTCTAAAAATATATTTCCAACTCTAAAGTCACTTTATATAATAATGTTATTAGCCTTACCACACTTGCCTCAGAAAGTAGATTTGGCTATATCTGCCCTGTTCCCCAAGCCAGGCGATTCAGTCATTGGCTTTCTTAGCCAGAAAATATTTTTGTCCCTAGTACTCACTAATGGGAAATCTTAAGAATGACATCTATGATGTAAAGAAAAGTTTTGAAACCCTTAAGCCTTTAAAATTTAACTTGGTCAAAGTAAAAGAAATTATTAAATTTGACTCTGCATTTTCTGAGACTGAAATATTATAAAATATATTTATTTTATGATATTTATAACTAAATATCATTATTAACTAAATTTATTTTAAACTAAATTTAACTTTAACTAAATTTATTTTTAACTAAATTTAACTAAATTTATTATTAACTAAATCATCAATAACTATATTTATGATTTATTTTACTGGAATTACAAACCAAATATATACATATACAAATATATACAAGTAATACATACAAGAAATACAGTTAACAAACATCAATTACATAACTACATAAGCAAACTAAAATATACTTTGTTCTCTATTGTTATTATAACAAGTATTAACAGCCTTATATTTAAAATATTCACAACAAATACTATTTGAAAAAAAAATCAAAAAAATCTTAGAACGGAAACCCATTGTACTTGTAAACTTGCTTCTTGTTTTAGTATGTTCCTAATACAAAAAGGTCTACTGGAGGAATACTTCCTACCAGTATACTTTCAATTCCTTTCATATTCTACTAAATCAATTTGCCACTGTGAGGCTTGGTTTTAATTTTGCAATTAACAATCTGTCATATCAGACTCTACTAATTCAAAGTTTTCAGAAATTCCATTTTTTCCCCTAGGACACATAAAATTAATTTCCTTATATTCTCAAATTCCTAACTTAGAACTAATGTTATGAAATGGGTTTTGAAAAAAAACAAGTTAAAGTATTTACTTACCCACCAGCATCTCAAAAAGGAAAACACCCACAGACCACCAATCACATTCTCGCCCATAGTAACCATCACCCCCTTGTGATTTCAGAACCTCAGGTGATATATAATCAGGCGTTCCAACTGCTGTGTCACAGTGCACCATACCTGTCTGGGTAAATAGCAGAGATAAAGAAAAAGAGATGTGTGTAAAAACACACACACATAAATGCAACAACTTCATTTATTATTACATATAAGTGGCTATAAACTGCTACCAACAGAACTTCACTGCTGAAATGGCTGGCTTTGGGAGGACAGAGGACAAGCACACTATGAAATGCATACAAATGTCTAGATTATGGGAGATCAAAGATAACTTTCCAATCCTTTTTTCATTAATGAAAAAAGGAAAAGGTGGTACCTTTTCTATGGAATTCCATGCAAATCAATATGCATGAAATCATGCAATTCTGTCCTTTTGCATCTTTCTTATTTCAGTTAGCATAATACCACTAAGATGCATCCCTGTTGTCTCAAATGGCAATGTCTCATCTTTTTTATGGCTGAGTATTCCACTGTATATGTATATATACCACATTGTCTTTATTCAATCTCTGTCAATGGACACTTAGGTTGTTTCCATGTTTGGCTATTAGAAATAATGCTGCAATGAACATAAGGGTACATATCTTTACAAATTAGTGTTTTCATATTTTGGGGATAATTACCCAGAAGAGGAATTACTGGATCAGAAGGTAGTTCCACTCTTAATTTTTAAAGGAACCTCCATACTGTTTTTCCATAGTGGCTGCATCAATTTATATTCACCAACAGTGTAGGAGGGTTCTCTTTTCTTCACATGCTATTCAACACTTGTTATTTCTTGTCTTTTTTATAATAGTCATTAAAACATGTGTGGTGTGATATTCATTGTGGTTTTGATTTGCATTTCCCTTACAATTAGAAATATTGAACATCTTTGCATATGTCTGTTGGCCATCTGTATGTCTTTCTTGGAAAAGTATCTATTCAGGTCCTCTGCCATTTTTTTTTTTTAAAGATTTTTATTGGGGAATTGGGGGGATGGGAACAGTGCTGGGGAACTGGGGGAAGGGGAACAGACAAGTTGCTGTTGTTTTGTTCTTCAGTCTGGTTGTGGAGGACGTTGCTTCACTGGCCCAAGTTGGCACC
>NW_017731487.1:1778670-1780145 GCF_001890085.2 Hipposideros armiger | reverse complement strand
GTCTCCGGCAATTCACGGCAGGCAGCCCAGCTCCAGGTTGAGCTGTTGTTCAGCATCTTAGCTGTGGAGGGCAGTGTCACCGGGGCCCTCTGGTGTCCCAAGCCAGTTCTTAACCATTGCGCCACTCGGCCGGACCCTCTGCCATTTTTTAATTGGATTGTTTCGTTGTTGAGTTGTATGAGTTCTTTATATATTTTGGATATTAGCCCCATCATTTGGAAAAAATCTTCCATTCAGTTGTTTGCTTCTTTGTTTCATTGTTTTCTTTTGCTGTGCAGGGGCTTTTTGGTTTGACGTAATTCCATTTATTTTTGTTTTTGTTTTCCTTACATTTGAAGTCAAATTCACATAAAAATTTCTGAGATCAATGTCCAGAAGCTTAGTGTCTATGTTTTCTTTTATGTATTTTACTGTTTCAGGTCTTACATTCAAGTCTTTAATTCATTTGAGTTAATTTTTGTGTATGGTGTAAGACAGTGGTTTAGTTGCATTCTTTTGCATATGGCTGTGCAGCTTTCTCAAAACCATTTATTAAAGAGACTTTCTTCATTGTATATTCTTGGCTCCTCCATCGAAAATTAGTTGCCCATATCTGTGTGGGTTTATTTCTGGGCTTTCAATTCTGTTCCATTGGTCTGCTTTTCTACCAATGCCAAACTGTTTTGATTACTACAGCTTTGTAGTATAGTTTGAAGTCAGAGACTGTGGTGCCTCTAGCTTTCTTTTCTTCTTCTCAGGACTACTTTAGCAATTCAGGGTCTTTTGTGGTTCCACACAAATTTGAGGATATTTGCTTCTATCTCTGTGAAAAATGCCATTGGAATTCTGCTAGGGATTACACTGAATCTATAGATTGTTTTAGATAATATGGACATTTTAACAATGTTAATTCTTCCAATCCATGAACACAGATTATCTTTCCATTTCTTTGTGTCTTCTTCAGTTTCTTTCAAGTGTCTTGTAGCTTTATAAGTATAGCTATTCACCCTAAGTTATTATTTTTGTTTCAAATCTAAATGGGACTGCTTTATTTCTCTTTCTGTTATTTTGTTGTTGGTATACAGAAATGGAACACATTTTTGTATACTGACCTTGTATTCTGCAACTTTATTGTTTCTAAGTTTTTTTGCTGGAGTCTTTGGGGTTTTCTCTATATAAAGTCATGTCATCTGCAAATAGTTTTACTTCTTCCTTTCCTTTCCAATTTGGATGCCTTTTATTTCTTTTTCTTGCCTAATTGCTCTGGCTAGGACTCCCAGTACGATGTTGAATAACTGTGGCAAGAATGGGCATCCTTGTCTTGTTCCTGATCTCAGAGGGAAAACTTTCAGTTTTTCACTGTTGTGTATGGTATTAGCTGAGGGTCTGTCATATGTCCCCTTTATTATGTTGAGGTACTTTCCTTCACATTTTATTGAGCTTGTTATCATAAATGCATGTTGTTTCTTGTCAAATGCTTTTTCTGGATCTATTGA
>NW_017731487.1:1775834-1778550 GCF_001890085.2 Hipposideros armiger | reverse complement strand
GATCCCACATATGAGGGCCAGTGACACTGCCCTCAACAGCTAAGATGCTGAACAACAGCTCAACCTGGAGCTGGGCTGCCGTGAGTCGCCGGCGACGGCGTAGGCTGCAGTCCCTGTAGCAGTGGGTTGCCATGGGCTACTGTGTGTGGCCAGCAGCCAGCGTGAGCGGCCAGCAGCCGCAGTGAGTGGCCATCCAGAAGCCGGCGCCCAGCTGGCTCGCCCAGGAAGAGCGCAATGATGGTGCCAACTTGGGCCAGTGAAGCAACGTCTGAAGAGCAAAATGACAGCAACTTGTCTGTTACCCTTCCCCCAATTCCCCAGCACTGTTCCCATCCCCCCAATTCCCCAATAAAAAAATCTTTAAAAAAAATGTATTATTGTATTCGATTTGCTAGTGTTTTGTTGAAGAATTTTACATCTATGTTCATCAGTTACAGTGGCCTGTAATTTTCTTTTCTTGTGATGTCCTTATCTGCTAATGGTATCAGGGTAATGCTGGCCTCAGAAAATGAATTAGGGAAGCATTCCCTCCTTCAATTTTTGGAAGGTTTCGAGAAGGATAAATATTAAAGCTTCTTGGTATGTGTGGTAGAGTTTACCACTGAAGCCATCTGGTGCTGGCCTTTTGTTTTGTGGGAGGTTTTTGATTACTATTTCAATTTCCTTACTAGTGATTAGTCTACTTTGGTTTTCCATGACTATGGACTCCATTTGTTCTTCTTTTTCTGGTTCCTTAAGGGATAATATTAGATTGTTTGAGGTTTGTCCTGTTTCTTGAGTAGGCTTGTATTGCTATAAACTTCCCTTCTTGACACCTCTTTTTTGCTGCATCCCAAAAATTGTGGTATGTTGTATTTTCATTTGTCTTTATGTATGTTTTAAATTTTTTATTTATTCATTGACCTAATAGTTATTTAGTAGCATGCTGTTTAATCACTTTATCTGTGCATTTGCAGACAGATCCACTGTCTCTATCCACCCCTTACCTCCCCACATGCCCTACTTGTTACAATACGTCCACCTTCCGATGTACTGACGCATGGATCTCTCAGGCATGTTTGTGTGTTGAGTAGAGGAACCTTTGTTGGATTATAGTTGTCAGACTTGTAAATTGAAGATACAAAAGATCTTTATACTCTGCCATGACAGACATTAGCTGAAACTTGCAAAGATTTTGTAGATTAATTTAAATGCCCTTCATTTCCTTTACCTGCCCTATATTATATATTGCATATAATAAGAGCCAGGTTTCTCACTGTCCAAAAAATAAAGGAGGAAGATTAGAATGAACCCTGTCGTGTAGGACTAGAATCAGAAGTATCAGTATGAACTCATGATTTTTAATATACTATATACACAAATACAAATTAAATATGAACATGTCTGTGCATGTGGATTAGTATGTATAATGTATACATGTGTCCATTGAGAGGGCTTAGAAGTAATGACACTCCAGGAGAATACGCATATCTAGCACCCAAGTGCTGATTTCTAAATAGCATTCATGAATAAAAGAAACCAGAGCTTCTTGGAGAAGTGGCTGATTCCAGGGTTGGGACAAAGAAAATACAAGTCTTTAACTAATCTTATGCCAAAAATAAAGAAAATGCTCCCAAAAAAGGGCATGTCTTTTTGGAAGGACATAGGAACCAACCTAAAGAGCCTCCATAAAATAAGCAAACTTTGGACTGAGTTTCAAAGTATGAGTAGGAATTTGCCAAGAAGACTGTATTCAATAAAAACACATATGAAGGCCGGGAATCATAAAACAGCCTGGTATAAAGAGAACTGCTATGTAATTGAAGACCTCTGCACCATAAGGTACGAAAGGTCAAATGATAGAGCATGAAGGTGAAAGACGAGGCAGGGACCATATCATCATAAGATGCTTTCTATGACAAGGTAAGGAGTTTGAACTTGACTCGGGTGACAAAAATCTGCTGAAGGGTTTGAAGCTAGAGAGCCACATAAACAGGTATGCATTTTTAAAAGCTTCCTCAAAAGAACTTTATTTTATTGGGTTGCTGGAAAAGTCATGATGTATTTTTGCAATGAAAAACATAGAAAAAATACTACATCATGACTTTTCCGACAACCCAATACATGAATTACATTAAGTACGTATTTGCTAAATATATCAAATGCTTTGTAATAGGCAAAATATCATAAATTGAGAGATTTACTGAAAACACAAAATTGGTCTATCACAAATCTTGGAGTTGGCCTAAGAAACTATTCAAAATGTGTCCTGTGATGGTGGAAAAGAAAAACTGTAAACAGAATTTTTAATTATCAGAAGCATTAAAAGCCTCAGCTTGACTGCTACATAGGCAAGAGCCTATTTAATCCATTTCAATAATTTAAAATGAGCACTTGCACCAGGGGCTCCTTTCTCAGAGAGGCATATCCCTTGCCTTGTGGCATTCTTGGCTAATGGAAGGTCCTGTTTCTTTTGTGTTCTATCTAAAAAAACAGCCCTGGGCCAGCGAAGTGGCGTGATGGTTAAGAACTGGCTTGGGACGCCAGAGGGCCCCGGTTCAGATCCCACGTATGAGGGCCAGTGACACTGCCCTCTACAGCTCAGATGCTGTACAACAGCTCAACCTGGAGCTGGGCTGCGGTGAGTCGCCAGCGACGGCGTAGGCTGCAGCCCCTGTGGCAGTGGGTTGCCATGGGCTACTGTGTGTAGCCAGCAGCCAGCGTGAGCGGCCAGCAG
>NW_017731487.1:1758028-1775164 GCF_001890085.2 Hipposideros armiger | reverse complement strand
GCCACTGAGCTGCCAACAGGTGGCAGGATAGCTCAGCTGGTGAGAACACATGCTCCTAAGAACAAGGTTGCCGGTTCGATTCCCGCATGGAATGGTGGGCGTAGGCCACGCGCAACTAAGATTGAACACGGCACCTTGAGCTGAGCGTCCACAAGCTGCCAACAAGCGGCCGGATGGTGACTGGACTTGGAGCTGAGCTATCTGTGCCCTCCACAACTGAGATTGAAGGACAACAATTTGGCTGTTCCCCTTCCCCAATTCCCCAATAAAAATTTATTTTTGAAGAATTTTAGGTAATTTTATTTTGTGTTTCAATTTGAACCATAAAATAGTTTTATAAGCATTGCACTTAGTAAGCAGTGATTAAAAATTTTTTTTATTAAATTATTTTTTATCCCAATAAAAAATTTTAAAAACAAAAACAAAAACAACCTCATAGCCTCAAATTAATCAAATGGTATACACTGGAATATTAATGGATAAAATCTCATACTATTTTCAGGTAATTTAAATACTAACATAAAATATGCCTTAAAAGGTGGTAGAGGTTGCTATAAAATGCATAACAGGCAAAGAGGGAACTCAACTTATCTAATTAATGCAAGTAATTTTAAATAGTACTGCTTCTTGACAGTCATTGCGACATCTAGATATAAATATACTGCACTGTGACTCGCTCACATCCAGATACTTTTTTTTGAGAGAAAAAGAGTGACAGTACCAGAAAATTGTGCAATCCATAATTTATCAATGATACAACTTAATGAGATATCATTACTCTTAACTGCGATAGTAACAAATTATTTTAGTACTTATAGGTTATAATTTTATACTGTATTTTAGTTTTGTTTTTATCCATGACATAATGTTTTATATGAAGCTAGAAAAGTTAAAGAGCAATTCCAGTATCTCCGTCTAGATCATAAAGAGTTGCCAAACTTTTCTGTAAAGGGCCAGATAGTAAATATTTTAGGCTTTGTTAGCCACCCAGGGTCTCTAGCGCATATCTTCCTCTTCTTTTTTATGCAATCTTTTAAAAATGGAAAAACCATTTTTAGCGCAGAAGTTATATAAACCCAGCCACAGGCCAGATGTGGCCCTGTGCTCTAGTTTGCCGATTCTTTCTACTGACGTCTAGATGAATGAGAATGAAACTATGAACATTTCCAAAGGCTTTGAGACTGTAACAGTAACCAAACAGACAGACAAAGTGATGACACTGAAACTTGCAGGAACACTATTTGCATTAATAACTAACATAACAAAATCGTAAATTCTATGTACTAGTTTTCAATAAAAAAACTCCTTTGTTCTTCAACATTCTATTAATTGTTGCCATTATTAATATTACTTGAGAAATGGAGGTTGGGTTAAGCGAACATTTTGAAATTTCAGTATTTAGAATTAACACCTGACTACATCAAAATGAAGGATTTCTATTCAAACAAAAAAAAAAGTTAGACAGCAGACTAGAAGATGGTATCGGCAATATCTGTGGACTCACTATCTAGATTCTATAAGGAATCCTGGCACATTAACAAGAAGCCAGTTTTAAAAAGGCAAAAGATATACAACACAGGTAATTCACAAAAGAGAAAGGACTGACAAGTATAAGAAGAAATGTGTGACATTATTAGTTACAAAATAAATGTACAAGAGTGCGAGCTCTGAGCAACAGCGGTTCGATGCCCGGCCCAAGCTGAGTTGCTGCTGAGCTGCCAACAAGTGGCAGGATGCCTAAACTAAAAAAAAAAAAAAAAGTGATTTTTATAAAACACTACTTCATACCAAGGGAACTGGTAAGCTTTAGAGAGTGAGTAACAGGAAGGATGAGTGAGGACATGGGGAGGCAGGGTCTCTCCTGCACTGCTAGCCAGAGGTTTGGACATTTACAGCCATTCTGGGGATCAGGTAGCACTTTATTTATGTATCCTGATACAGCAGTCTCACTCCTAGGTTTCTGTTTAGTGGAAAACCCTTGTCAGAATACACATGGGGCATGTATGAAGATGTTCAGCATAGTACTACTGTTGGTAGCAGGGAGCTCGATGTGACCTAGGAATCCAACACAAGGGGGAATAATAAATAAAATTAATAGATACATGCTATGGAATAAGAAGCAATACGCTAATTTACATATATCAGGAATAGATATAAAACAATATCGAGTGAAAAAAATAAAACGACATCCATACCATTATATTAGTTATACACACACATGCTATACTTATAGTCTGCAAGAGCTTTTAGTAAATACATTACAGTGGCTATGTATTAGGGAGAGAATAAGACAGAAACTGAACGCAGGATAACAAAATAAAAACAAGATGAAGCCTGGGCTGGCCGAATGGCGCGATAGTTAACAACTGGCTTGGGACGCCAGAGGGCCCCGGTTCAGATCCCACATATGAGGGCCAGTGACACTGCCCTCTACAGCTAAGATGCTGAACAACAGCTCAACCTGGAGCTGGGCTGCCGTGAGTCACTGGTTATGGTGTAGGCTGCAGTCCCTGTGGCAATGGGTTGCCATGGGCTACCGTATGTAGCCAGCAGCCAGCGTGAGCAGCCAGCAGCCGCAGTGAGCGGCCGTCCAGAAGCCGGCGACTGATCTGTCTCACCCGGGAAGAGCGCAATGATGGTGCCAACTTGGGCCAGTGAAGCAACGTCCTCCACAACTAGACTGAAGAACAAAACGACAGCAACTTGTCTGTTCCCCTTCCCCCAATTCCCCAATAAAAATCTTAAAAAACAAACAAAAAAACCAAGATGAAGCCTTTGTGTAGAATACTAATGACAATGAGCTGTTAACAAAGGAGTATAATTAACTCAACTGTATATACGTGAATTAAAAAAACAGTAAACAAAATTATATAAACCATATTTCATTTTGCCTTGTAAAGAGACAATTTCAGCTATTTAAATAGCCGAATTGGGTACTGGCTTCCATGCTTGTAAAATTATTTTGTAAATACCATATTCTGTACTGTATCATACTCTCACACTCTATAGCTTTCTTTTCTTAACTACCTTTACCCACACTAAAAACATGTAGTGTGATTTGTCTCTGCACCCCCCCCCAAAAGATTTTTGGTTTAATTAAAATCAGAATATACTTATGGAAGTGCAGAGCAGAAACATCATTTAGTGTATACAACATTAAAAAGTTTAGCACTCTATTAGAAAATAATTTCATACTTTATTTTCATTAAAGATAATTTTCACTGTTAATCATCTCACACTATATAATAAACACCACCAGAGGGAGCTTTGGTGTTTATAATACATAGTATGACAATCAAATACTCCACCTACTATACATTGACTAATATATGCAGAACACAAACATAGTAACAGACTCTATGAAGAAAACTAAAGAAGGGATATTAAGCTTTAGCTGGGTAGACAGGGCATACAAACCTAGATAAACAAAAATGGCCTAGAAGTATAGCATAAATCCTAAATAAGTAAGAACATTATGACATTAGAAGAGTGATCAGTCAGGTTAGAATTATCAGGGAGAAGTTTCTAGATGAGCTTGGAAAAATATGGATCACTGATGAAGATAGGACAATCAACAAAAGTGAGTGACACAGGAGGCATGAATAAGTTAAGAGGTAAAGAGAAAAGAAAATCAGCTTAATTCAAAATAAATGTGTAGATAAGGTAATTAACAAGAAATAAGATTAGCTATATAAGCATACTGGAAGGTTATAAAAACCATACAAAAGATGATATCCAGTTTGCTCTCAATATACATCAACATTTAGAAAAATCTAATAGATATACGCAGGTCACCCTCTAGATCCAACAGGAGAATGAATACAAAGGAGATAAAAACATGACCCTCCCAATCAAGAATTACTACCAGGAATTACAGTATACTTATAGAAAAAAAGACAAGTGATAGAAATTTTGCAACAAAAATAACAACATCATAATTACCTATGAGGTTAATGCTACTGAATCTACCTAGGATTCATCGTATGACTGTTCAATAGGTAAAGCACTACAGGTGATGTCGCTCCACACTTACTCCTCCATGTGGCTGGTGCAGATAGGGTTGGTAGGAGGTGGTAGCATAAGCTTCTTGCCTTACCTCTTTTTTAAAGAAAAAATACAGAAATAATAGTGATGGAAATATCCATCTACCTTAATTTATATTGTGTCCTTGGAATCACCAAATCTATTGGGTTGTTGGAAAAGTCATGACGCATTTTTGCAATGAATAACATTCATTGCAAAATGAATAACATTAAGTATTCTATAGCTAGATGAATGATTAGTAAAGAAAACGCTATGATCTAGATATTTAATTGCCTTGTTTGAGTCATTAGAATTAGCAAAACTAAATTTATCTTTGTTTAAAACTATAAAGTCCAGATTTGAAGTGTTTATTTTTGTTTCTCAAAAAACGATCAGTTTTTTACATGCTTCTTACTTACTTCATCCATCTTCATACATGTGCCAAAATCTGCTAATTTTAAATGTCCATGTTTATCCAAGAGCATGTTGTCAGGCTTCACATCTCTATGAATTAAACCCATGGAGTGTATGGCATCCAGAGCGAGAACAACTTCAGCAGTATAGAATTTGGCCCATTTTTCAGGTACATCATAGTTACTCATAAGGTTTACAAGGTCTCCACCAGGCATGTACTCCATTACCATATACAGATACTTATCATCTTGAAAGGCACAGAAGAGCTGGAAAACAAAACAGGAAGAAAAAAAATGTAAATAGAAAAGAAAGAAAACACAAACCATAAACATAACAAAAACAAAAAAGTTTTTATTATTGAAAAAGACAAATTATTTTAGATCCAAAATCAAGATGAACTTTATGAAATCTTTGATTTTAGATTTGGATATCGTTAATGGGAAAATGCTACCAGGCAAAACTTTGATATGGGTATCTTCTTCATGCTTTCTAACAAAATATGCATAAATGAATCATTTTCCCTCTTGGTGAATACAGGAATCTATAGAAATATTTTACAAGAGAATAAGAATTCAGAACAAAAACAAATTATTGCACGTAAGCCACAAAGAAAACTGAGGATGTAGGATCAGTTTAGAAACACCTAAAAGATACCAGATTCAATGGATACAAGAAGAAGGAGTAAGTGCCAACCAGTGGAAGAGAGAGCAGTTGGTAGCGCATTTGGAACAGGTCCTTCTCCTCTCTCCCTTCCCTATTGTCTTGCTCATAAAAAGCAGCAAGTGGCAGTATAACCTGCACCCAAACTAAAGCAGTGGCATTGGACCAGAGAAACAAGACACCAAGATAGTGTCTGACCCCCAGGAGAGAGAGAGAAATCACAAATTCAGAAGGAAAGGTATCTGTACATTCCACCCAACTCATGTCCCAGCCCTCCCGGAAGCAAACAGAAAAGGTTTCCACAAAGGGGAAAGCTAGAATAAAATAAAAAATCAATATTTGAAGTACAAAGCAATTAAAGAAACAACAAAACTGTCCATATATGCATGGGTCTATATTCGGGTTTCTATTCAATTTAGTTTTATTTGTATATTCTTGCCACCAGTACCACAGTGTTTTAATTAGTTCAGTTACATTTGCTTGGTATTAAGCTTTTTACCTATGGGTTTACAGATTTCATCAAATTTGGGCATTATTTCTTCCAATAGTTTTTCTAGCCCCTTTCTCAGACTTCAGATTTATTTACACACACACACACAGTCACAGCTTTATTACGTAGGCACAGTCTGGGTGGGAGCAGAGCTTCTGTGCCCTCTCCTTGTGAAATCAGGGTGGGTCACATTCTGCACATCAATGTGTTCACCCATCAGAAAGTTCCAATGAGTGTCAATGTCCAGAGTTTTAATTAGGGTCTCATTACATGGCATCATTAATTAAACCACTGGCCATGTGATTAAACTCTATCTCCAGCTCCCTTCTCCTTTGGAGTTCAGACAGCTGAAAAGTCCCAATCCTCTAATCAGGTGCTTGTTCTTTCTGTGATCAGACCCCATCTCAAAGCCATCAAAAGGCCACCAGGAGTTGCCTCATTAGTATAACAAAGACACTGCTATCACTCAGGAAATCCAAGAGCTTTTAAAAGCTCTGTGCTAAGAACTGGGTACAAAAACCGAGTACATTCTTTATTATACCATACCATACAATGGCATACTACTATTCAGCACTAAAAAGAAATGAAATACAATACATGCTACAATATGCACGAACTTCAAAACAGTATACTAAAGAGACCAGATCCAAAAGACATCATACTGTATGAGTCCATTGATCTGAAATGTCCAGAAAAGGCAAATCTATAGAGACAGTAAGCACATCAGTGGCTGCCGGTGGTTGGGAGGAAAATGGCAAATGACTATAAATGGGTACAAGTGATCATTTGGGGATGGTGGAAATGTTCTAAAATCAGATTGTAGTTATTTGTGCACAACTATAAATTTCATAAAAATCACTGAATTGTACAAGTTGATCTGCAAATAACTTAATAATGAAGCTTTATTCACAAGACAAAACTTGAAAATACCCAAATGTCCATGAACAGATGAATGGATAAACAAATTGTCAATATTCATACAATGAAATACTATTCAGCAATAAGAAGCAATAAGAAGAAATGAACTATTATTGATATATTGCATAATGGATAAATCTCAAAACAATTTCACTGAACGAAAAAAGCCAGATGGGATGGGATTGGACACTATAGAAGAAAAGATCAGTGCTTAAAGACATAACCCAAAAACTATACAAAATGAGACACACCAGAATGACAACAAAAAGACTTGATGTGATATGATTAAAATGGCATTTTATCTCTGTAGTCTTTCTCTCAAAAACCCTATCCTAAATAAAGAGAAAAACATCAGACCAATTCCAATAGAAGAGCATACACATCCTACAGTGTAACTGGCCAGTACTCCTCAGAGCTGTAAAGGTCAAAAACAAGGGAAGTCTGAGAACTGTCATAGCTAAGAGGAGCCTAAGAAGGTATAATTAACTATAACATACTATCTTGATGGGATCATGAAAGAGAAAAAGAACAACTGGTAAAAACTAAGACTGAATAAATTATGGGCTTTGATTATTAATAATGTATCAATATTGGTTCATTCATTGTAACAAACGTATTTTATGAAAGTCAGATGTTAATAACAGGGGAACCGTACAGCAGGTACATGGGAACTCTATTACCTGCTCAATTTTTCTGTAAATTTAAAACTGTGTTTAAAAATAAAGTCTATTAATAAAAATAAGTCATATGTTAGTGGATAAAAGTATTTGGCAGCGCCTAGCTGTGTGAAAAGACATTTTCTAGTAAGATGAATATATAAAACCTTATTATACATCAGCATCAACAGAACATCTGCAATCAATTTTGACAGGAAACACTAATTGTGAACCCCAATGAAGCAAAATGTTAACCCCCCCCCAATATAATTTCATTCTTCTCCTGAACAGACCTTTTTTTTTTCATTTACTTATTATTATACTATTTTAAATTTCATCAGTAAGAAATTTGGCTTCTCGTTATGTAAGTACCTACATAATATCTTCGATTTGCCTATTGACTGGCCTACAAAGCCTAAAATATTTACTATCTGGCCCTTCTCAAAAAAAGTCTGCCAATTTCTGGTATGAGGGAAACAAGACTGGCAAAGCCTGGTAACTGTTGAAGCTGAGTGAACAGCAAGTACCTGGGAAGATTCAATACACTTCGTTTGTTTCTACTTTGGAGTATGTTTGGAATTTGTCGTAATAAATTTAAAAAACTAAAAAATATATCATTAAATATATTGAAAATTTTCTTGAACGATTCACAAGGAAGTTCAGTCAAGCCTCATGAAATAAATGAGCCCATGTTTAAAAAAGTGAATTAAATTTAAAGGTCAAATGTCACATGCCTATAGATGGAAAATTAGTTAAAACATTAGTAAATCAAATCCAGTATTTTGAGAATACTGTATTATAGCAAATAGCATTTACTTTATACTACCCTGAAATTTATTTTTTTAAGAGTACTATTTATAATAACCAGTTAAATAAGAAAACCATCTTAGAAGATGCTGAAGAAAGCATTTCAAGTACTTTAACATTATTCCTGTTAATAAGTATTTGGTAAGTTAAGAATAGATTGTCAGGCCAAATCCTTTACTGCCTTAACCAGAAAGTTTCAGTAAACATCAGATTTAATAAACCACTGAAGTTTAACATAATAAAAAAGATAAGGATGAAAAACTTCCACTATTCAACACAATACTGAAAGACTGAGCCAATGCTAGGTTTTTGCATTTTGTAATGTATACATATTTAAAAAATAGTTTTCTTATGCATAAATTTCTTCTGAACCTAATTTTGGGGGAAAAGTAATATAGCTTTACTGAAGATCAAACTCTGTACAGAAAGATACACTGTATAATTATGGGAAGACCTAATATTCCAAAATAATCAAATCAACCAAAAAAACCTACCAATTGAAACAATGTATGTCAAAATTATAACTGTCTTTTTTAACAGAATGAAAGGGTAATTCTAACTTCACAGAAAAAAATGTTAAGAACTGCCACAAAAACATTATATAAGAGAACAATGAGAAGAGGCTTGTTCAAAATATATGAAAAACTACAAGAATTACAACACTATGATTTCAGTGCAGAATAACAGATCAAAGTAACTGAACAGAGTCAAAGAGAATTTCATGTGTATATGACAATTCCGTCTATGGTATAAAGGACATTGCATTTACTTCTTGGGGGAAAGATGGGTTTTTCTAGAAATGGGACAGGGAAAATCAGCTACCCATTTGGGAAAAACAAATCCTATTTCACATAAAAAAAAATTTCTGGTGACTTAGAAATAGACCCCTTCCCAAATGAAACTACAAAAAAAGTTAGAGTATTTAAAAGAATATTTTTATAACCTTGGCAATGGGGAAGTATCAAAATATAGAATCTATATAAATTTGACCAAATCTAAATTTAAACATTCAATAAATATACAAGTAATAAATAGTCCAAGGAAATATATTTCCAATATATGTATATATAAAACAAAGGATTAATACCCAGGATTGATTAGCATTCTAACAAATCAATATTAAAAAAAAAAGCAAAGCAATACATTTAAAAAACTGGATAAGCAATGGAGAAGGAATACAAATTACTCATAAGCATATGAAATATGAAGAATCTCACAAGTAATCAAGGAAATGCAACTTAACACAGTAACATCTTATTTCTCAAAGATATGACTAATAAAAATGTAAAATAATTACAATATCCAGTTTTTACTAAAAATGTAGTGAAATAAAACATCTATTGAACAATTAGAGTAATATAAACTTGTAAACACTTTTTACAAGGCAATTTGGCACTATCAGTCAAAATGACAAATGTGCATAACATACATATGTCCTAGCAATTCCAAAGCTAGGAACCTAAAGAAATAATTCACACATGTAACAAAAGATGGATCTACAAACATAGTTAATTCCATATCAAGGACAGAAAATGTACAAAATAGGCCTGAAACACACTGTTATGTATGAGAGACTATCACAAATTACTAAGGCTATGTCAAACGGACTCAAGAGGCAACCTGAACATGATCCCCTTGCCAAAGGTATCACAATTTGAATATCAATAAGATATTTAAAGGATTGAAACATATCAAATAGGTTTTAAATCCATGAGTTCAAACTGATACTTCCCCAAATTGGTCACCTTTAGAGAAGAAAAGAAACTAATCCCTAATTTTGAAAACTACTAAATTCAAGGAAAGAATAAAGTATTTATCCTGTCCTTCCTTGTGAACTGTACTCCTAGGTAGCCAATTAGTAAATGGGGGAATATTTTTCTTTATAGAAGTATTCCAGTGATTATAATCAAGAAGGAATGACAGAATTGGAATAGCACCATTTTACAATCCTTAAATTAATGGATCTAGACACTGAGCACAGAAACAGGTGGTAAAAATAACGTATTTCCCCATGTATAAGATGCACCTTAATTTTGGGGCCTGAAATTTGAAAAAAATGTATTACATAAAGTTATTGAACTCAAGTTTTATTCACCATAAAATTCATACAATTCCTCATCACTTGGGGAAATGCAAGTAAAAAATTTTACAGCCACTATATAAGCAGCACCCAGTTTTTAGACCCCAAATTTTTCAAAAAAGGGTGCATCTTATACATGGGGAAATACGGTAACAAGAGATAACCAGGCATTAGCCTCTTGATAGAACAAAACATTACCCATGAATTGTTCTGCCACCACCCTCCAAATCACACGTTTCTGATCAAGCCTCTATATCTAATTACAAACCTTGAAAAATACAAATGAGCAAATGAGAGGGGAACATGTTGAACTACACCACAAGGATGAAATCAGCAAAATCGAAGTTTCTTCAACAAATTGATGGAACAAAGTAACAAAGAAAAAGAAGAGGGAAACTCTAGATTGAGAGTCATAAAAGAGATAACTTAAAATTTTAAAAGAGCTAAAAGTAAATCAAATGTTTAGTGACACCTATTTTGGTAATGAAACTAAACTATAAAGGAAAGCAAGGAAGTATTTACCATAAAAGTAAGGAAACGGGATAAAGAGGCAAAGAAAGAAAATAGCAAACTGGATGGCTTAAAAAAGAAAACGTTCTCTCTATCAGCAAAGGAATAAGATTTTTAAATGAGTCAATATTCATTTCATGAATTCCAATCACATTAAGAATATACCTCTAAGAAATACAAATGGGTCAAAAAGTTATATTGTACCATAACTTATATAAGAAAAATGAGTTATTTCCAACAAGAATGTAACAAATTATAGGGCCTTCATACAATTAAATATTGAACAGTCATTAAAATATAAAAACTGAGGGGCTGGCCAAGTTGCTCAGTTGGTTAAGGGTGCAAGCTCTAAGCAATAGGGTCGCCAGTTCGATTCCCACATGGGCCAGTGAGCTGCGTCTGAGCTGAGCTGCCAACAGGTGGCAGGATGGCTCAGTTGGTGAGAGCACGTGCTCCTAACAACAAGGTTGCTGGTTCGACTCTCACATGGGATGGTGGGCTATGCCCACCGGCAGCTAAGACTGAACACATCACCTTGAGCTGAGCGGCCTGCGAGCTGCTGACGGGCAGCCGGATGGCGACTGGACTTGGAGCTGAGCTAGCTGTGCCCTCCACAATTAAGATTCAAGGACAACAACTTGGCTGTTTCCCTTTCCCAATTCCCCAACACTGTTCCCCTTCCCCAATTCCCCAGTAAAATCTTTTAAAAAAATAAAAATCTACTGAAATTGATTATAGATATATCCCATGACCCATTAATCTCACTGCAAGGTAGGTCCCTAATGCAAATGTGTGGACCTATGTGCCAAAATCCATATGAAAGAAATTCATAGCAGCATTATTCATAATAGCCAAAAAGTAGAAACAAACCGAGTGTCCATTAACTGATGAATGAGTAAAACGTGGTATCTATCCATGTAACAGAATATTATTCAGCCATAATAAAGAATGAAGTGCCAATACACGCTATAACATGAATGAACATTGAAAACACAAAGCTAAGCGAAAGAAAATGTCACAAAAGCCCACATATTGTATATCCCATTTATGTGAAATGTCCAGAATGGGCAATCCACAGATAGAGAAAGCAGATTAGTGGTTGCCAGAAGCTGCGGTCAGGGAGGATTAGGGAATAACTGCTAATTGGTTTGGGGTTTCTTTTTGAGATAATAAAAATATTCTAAAATTAGGTAGTAGTGATGATTACACAACTCTACAAATATACTGAAAATCACTAATAAAATAAAATAATAAGCAAATATAAATAAGTCAGTCATTTTGACAAGTTTTCCCCAAAAGTTACACATCTTGTCCTTTACCACAGAGATAAATAAATGAAAGCCAAGATTATAATCTGTTACTTCTTCAATTGTACAGTTTCACTGTTGGTTTGCTTCTATAGATTCATTAAATCTCTACCTCAATGAACACTTCATAAACTCCACTTAGCAGAATTAAAGATCAAAGACACCAATTTATGAAATGATAGACTAGAAATGGCAATGAATCAGTTACTATGAAAGCAATTTACAGCTAAATGTGGAATAAATAATTTATTACAATCATCTTTAATCAAGTAAATTATCATGATATATAATTTGCCATAAAAAATTAAGTTTCAGCTGCACATTATCAGAATTTCTATCCACTGGCTACAATAAAAAAAATAAAGTAAGGAGAAGGAGGGTGGAAGCTCAACATCATAAAAAAAGCAACTGTAATGAGCTTTTAAGTTACATAATCATCAATGTGGCAAATTTCTTACCTCCAAATTGCGTTCCCCAAGCAAAGTATTAAACTCCCAGATCATTTAAGCATTTTGAACGTGCACTGGTATGTACATACCTAATCTTACTCATGGCACTTGTTCAAATGTGTTTGCAAAATTAGATATTAGTATAAAAGAAGTCTTTAGAGAAACAAAGCTAATGAGAGATATAATTGGAAAGGAGGCAAAATGAAACCATAAATTCCTTACTTAATAGTCAAATAGGAGGCTGAATTAGGAACTCCAAAACTGTCTTACTATAGGAGAATAGTCAAAATCTTTATTGTAGGAAGTTTTTTTATTTCTTTTGAGATAGACTGATTATTGTTACTATTATGTAAATCATGAGAAAGAGTAGGCAGGAAATAATGGTATACTTTTAACAAATCCATTTCTTTATAAAGGAATTAAAAAAGAAGGCGCAGGTTAATACTTGCTTCCACACACCAATGTATTATGTGTTATGTCTAGAAGATATACGTACTATTTAGGAACATTAAACAAACGTATTGAACCCAATTGTATTAAAAATAACTGTATTGTCACTAAGTAAAGGAGAGATAGGACTTTTAGCACACAAAATCAATTCTTAGGAATAATAACCACTTATACAAAAGGGATAGAAACCTTCAAAAGTTAGTATGCTTACCTGAACCACCCAGGGGCTGTTGGCAAAGGCCATAATATCTCTTTCTTCCCAGAAAAAAGCAGAATCTGATCTTTTTATCATTTCAAACTTACTAAGGAGCTTCATAGCATAAACTTTCTGTGTTGCCTTATGACGAACCTGTTGATTTTTAAAACATAAAAATTATGAATACTTTAATTTTATGAGAAAAATGAAAACATATCATACCACAATACTACAATTAAAAGACTTGTTACAAAACAAAATGATCCTTAGCTAACTAATAAAAAGTATAACATTTTAAATGAAAGAAACAGGAGAAAATTCTCAACAGCCTAAATATTTCATGAGGTACACCATACCTTTAAATGTTAGGTTCAAAATACAACTATCTAATTTCATCTAATAAAGCTGAATTCACAAAGCTTCATTCCTTCATGTTAATTAAGCTAACCAATTTTAAGAATAAATATTGTTAAATGAGAAACTTGTAAGACATGTACAGGTATCCCCCACTATCTGAACGTAAGAACCTAATAAATGTAGATAGATATAAAGGAATTTTTGTGATTTGTTAAGTCAACCTTATATCTTTCTAGATACCTAGAAACCTTGCTAATTTTCTGGGCATCCAGGTGATGGAGCTTAGGAGCAAGAACCATGCTCTAAAGCAAGGCCTACTCCAGCATTCCCTAACAAAGCCTAATAATACAACGCCCTAAAACAGCAAAAGGGGAGCCGAGTTGGGAGGTTCAGTCCTGCCAGTTAAAAGGACTTGGGGAATAACTTGGTCTTTTCCACACATCTATATTTACAAAATATAAAACTGAGCCTGCACAAGTTAAGAGTAATCAGCTTTTAGTATAAAAATCAGCACCCATTATTAAAGAAAACTAACAAAATCCAGAGTCTCTGTCACTACTCACAAGGACCAGCATATAATTGTAAAATTACTGGACAGGCAAAAAGGAAAATGTGACTCATCATCAAGAAAAAAAAGTCAACAGAAAACCCCAAAAGATGTTAGATTTAGCTAAAAAAGAGGTTGCTAAGGTATTCCCCCTTCTATATTTATGCCACTTTTCAAACCTTCACTTATTTTAACAAATTAGATTTTGAATGTTTCCTAACTTCATTAGAAAAAGCAATCCATATAACATTATGAGTAAATTAACTTATAGCATAATATTATTTAGGCTTGACTCAGACCATGAAACCTTTAAGAACTCTGCTGTAAAGCACAGCTATGAACAGAAACTAAGATATTTGTCAGCTGGTAGAAAAAAGTTAAATATGTGTTTATATGTTTAATTGTTTACATATGAATTAACTAAACAAACAAAAACAAACCTAGACGGAAAAGGCCATTTATTCTAATAAACAAAAAGTTACACAAACAGGCATAAGATGATTTTCTAAATATGAAAAAGTGCTTATTGACTTTACTTTTGGTGATTCTTTATGCAAAACTGTTTCCCTTTTGTGCTTCCACAGTACTTACTATAATCTAATATTACAATTAGTTGTGTACATGTCTGCTTCATAAGCTCCTTTAGGAACAGAATACAAGCTTTCACTTGCAGGATGCCTAGTGCCTAGTGATTGGCACAATGCTGAACTGTCCAATGCAACAAACTCATCAAAATCATAGCTGTATCTATATAAGAGCTATGAAACTTTTAATAAATAAAAGACTATTTTGGCTAGATGCTAGTGTTAATGAGGCCTGCATTTCATTTAAACTATTGTGATAGGACACTTAAGTGACTCATAACAGGAACCACCAGCTTAGAGTCTGACTTGATCTACAGAACAAACATTAAGAGGCAATAGTTGTATTGATGCCAAATATCTACCTCATACCTTTAAAATTCATTAGCACTAGTATTACAAAGCACTACAATAAAGTACTATTACTATAGGAAAGCTGGTTTCCACTGATATTTCTTCTGAAGATGTCTTTCTGAATGGCTCTATTGTAATCTACCTCAGCATCTCTATACATTCCCCTTTGTTCTCTAGCTCCTTCTCTTCTATTCAACATGGATGGATAAACAGTCAGATGTAGTAGCTATTCATTATCACTCTGTACAGAGTACTGCTTAAAGCATGGATGTAGATGTAAACAAATCTGGGCAAATGTCCTAGATATTTATGAACTGCATGTGTGGCCAATTTACTTAACCCCTCAAAATTTCAGTGACTTCACCTACATAAGAACCTCATAGAATTGTTGCCAAGATAATGAATATAAATACTTAGCACATAGAATATACTCAATGAAAAATGTTAGCTAACTTCACTATTGACAAATGGAACCTAGTTCCTTCGATTATGAAGCTTTACGTGTGTTTCCCCTATGTCACTAATCTATGAGTACCTGAAAGACAAAAACATCGCTCCTATTCCAACATTTCCATTTGCTAGAGAAAAGATTTGTTATACTTCTCATCTCTAATTTTAAAAGTGAATGCATGCAAAAACACCATCTAATTGATTATCTCTATATATATCTCTATAACTATCTATCTATCGACCTACCTACCTACTTACCTATCTATAGAGAGATCAAAAGAACAATAGTAAGGGTTAACAGTGGTTTCATCTCAGCTGATGAAATTTTGGGTGATTTTTATTTTCCTATATTTGCTTATTTGTATTTTCTGCAGCTAATATGTACTTCTTTGAAAAAAACAGAGTAGATGAAACATTCCTAAGTGTTGCCAGAAACATGCTTGGAAAATCCTAAAATGTTTCTCCTGAAACATTTGTGGACAAAAACTTTTGAAAATCATTCTAAACAAAATGGCTCGTTTGAGGCTTTCAAATTTATTTTTAGTATCAAAACAATAATTTTTATAGAAAGATCCAATGCATATATTTGACATATAATTGGAGCAGTTATTCTGTGTTGCTAAGGTTTCCACTAAAGATGCAACAAAAGAGTGTGTCCTTGTGCTTTTCGTCTGGTCTGGCTATGACAGCCAAGATTGAATGAGGGAATACAGGAATTACAAAAACATAGAGGGAACAAGATAATTTTTGCAACTCAGAAACAGCCTTGTAACCAGCAAAGAGCCTGTTTTATTCCGAAAAAAGGAATAAAAAATTTGAATTTACATGACAAATGTTAGAAAATCATTTCCCCTGCACTCTTTTCTTCTGGTTGATTCCACTTTAAAAGGTTAGTTTAAAACCAATTAAACTAAAATCAGGCCAATGGGAATAAAAAGAGAACTTTCTATGTTTCAGGCTCTGCGCTATGCAGGATATAAAATGGCAAGAAAAATCCAGTCACATATATAATCTGGCTACACATATGTGGGTCAACTGAAAAATCCACATATAAGAGGACCTATGCAGTTCAAACTCGCATTGTTGAGAACCAACTGTATAATTCAAAGATGCAGAGGAGAAATCATGCTCAGATAAAGGGTAGAAAGGAGAGTAAAAGGAATCAGGAAAGTTTTCTTTTACAATGCTGAAAGACAGACAGTGAAACATGACTGAAGAAACAGACAGGTAACAAAGACCATGCTCTGAGATTAGTAGCCTGCACAGGATGAGCAGCATAATGGAAAATAAGGGTGAAAAAGATAAAATTGATGACTTCTTAAAAGAGGGCCTGGAAGGCCAGGATGAAGACTTCATGATTCACATAGTTAGGAAGTTAGTAGACAAGGGAGCCATGAAGTGCTAAGGAGATATAATGAATATATTTTAGAAGGATCAATTTGGCAGCAGTTTGTATTAGGCAGATCAGATCTCTACTTCCCATTCTTTATGTATCTCAATATAGAGAGGTGGGCAAATAAAGAAAAACAGAATAAAACAAAACAGGTGTGTTAGAAAAGCCCCACAGTTGGGCCGGCCGAGTGGCTCACTGGTTAAAAGTTGGCTTGGGAGCGTGAGCTCTGAGCAGCAGGGCCGCTGGTTTGGGTCCCACATGGGCCAGTGATGCTGCGCCCTCTACAGCTAAGATGGTGAACAACAGCTCAATCTGGAGCTGGGCTGCCGTTGAGTCGCCAGCGATGGCGTAGGCTGCAGTGGGGCTGCAGAAAGCTACCGTGAGTGGCTGGCAGCCAGCGTGAGCTGCCATGAGTGGCAGTCCAATGGCCGGCAAGCGACTGCCTCACCCGGGAAGAGCGCAATGATCACAATACCAACATGGGCCAGTGAAGC
>NW_017731487.1:1714926-1757948 GCF_001890085.2 Hipposideros armiger | reverse complement strand
AAAAAAAAAAAAAAAAAAAAAAGCAAGCAAGCAAAGCCCCACGGTTGATTCTATTATACCTGCACCAAGAAAGAGGGAAGAGTGGTACACGAAAGTAGAATGATAAGAAGTATGGGGAAGAGTCAGCCGAAAAGAAATGCGCGTCCAGCTTAGCTTGGATAGCATGAATTTGCAGATTTAATAATGATCTTGATATTTCCTCCATCAGTATTTCCTAGTTCAAAATCAATAGTACAATGGTGAATCACTGTTAGCAGGAGTGGAAAACAAAGCAGAACACAAAAGTAGATGGTCATACCTGACCAGGAATGAAAGGGTATCTCGGATAAAGGTGATGGCAGTGCAAAAAAAAGTAGAGAGACTGGAGAAATATTAGGAGTGAGACTTAATGAAAAATTAAGTATAAGAAATGAGAAAAAGAGAAATGACTAATGATGCTTAGCTTTTGGCTTGAACAACTGGGTTGATACTGGAGCCATTTATTAAGATGGGGAGGATAAGAGGAAAACAGATTTGTGGAGGAAAAGCAAAGTTAGAGAAGGAATCAAACATTGTAATTTCACACGGTTTAGGTGTCTGTGAGACATCTTAATGGAGGTGTCAAATAAGTCATCGTGGATATGAGTCTGAAGGACAATGCAGAAAGTAGTGAGCAACAGCTATAAATTTGAGCCTTGACATTATATAGATTCTATTTAAACTCACAGGAATGCATGAGCTCACCTTGGGAGGGAATGCAGATCACAGAAACAAGAGTCTAGCCTTTGGGAACTACAGCAGGCCCTTGAATAATGTTTCATTCAATGTCTGTTGTTGTAATATTGATGAGGCCAAAAAAAAAGATCGATTCCCAGCCAGGGCCACCATAGATGTCGAGTTTGCAGGTTTTCCTCATGTCCATGTGGGTTTGCTCTGGATACTCGTGTTTCCTCCCCATCCCAAAGATGTGCACGTTAGGTTAACTGGCTTGTGTAAATTGTCCCAGTCTGAGTGAGGGTGGGTGGGTGTGTGAGTGTGCCCTGCGATGGAAGGGTGTGCTGTCCAGGGTGGGGTCCTGCCTTGTGCCCTGAGCTGCTGGGAGAGGCCCTGGCCAACCTCAACCCTGAACTGGAATAAGGGGTTGGAAAATAAATTATCTTACTTGTTTTTATTAATCTTCCTTAAATCTATGCCATAGCTCACATTTATTTTGATGTTTAATATTAGAAGTGTTTTGGGTCTTTATTTACAAGTTGGTGTAGGAACTTAACTCTCATACCAATTAACCTATGGTAACACACGCTTCATTATAGTATATTGTTTTCCTTAGTCACAGTTTCCAAGAGCCTATCGAGGACATTAAATGAGGACTTATTGTACAATATTTAGAAGTCAGGTGAAGAATGAACCACTAAGGAAACTGAGAAGAAACAGCTGGGAACATAGGAAAACAGGGTATTTCAGGAAAAAAGAAGAACAGCCTGAGTAAGTTGAAAGTGAAACACCATGCAGCCAATAAAATTACACACAAAGTCTAGATTTATTGGCACGGAGAAATGGTTATGACCACACGGCAAAGAGAATGAACTCTGGAATCCTCTGCCTAGGTTCAAATCTCAGTTCAACCACTTAGTAGCTATGTGAATTTTGGCAGGTTATTTATCCTATGTACCTGAATCTCCCCATCTGGAAAATGGGAATAATAGTAAAAATATCTATCTAGGACTATTGTGAAGATTGGTTACTATATACAAAATGCTTACAAGCCTGCCTGGCATGTTGTAACTGCTATAAAAGTGTGTGTTACTATTTATTGTTGCACAAAAAAACACAAGTACAAAACCATGTAATATGATCCTTTAATATACATATATGACATACACACACACACACACACACACACACATATATATGTTACACATATCTTTAGAAATAGAAAATTTGGAAAGTTACACATCAAAGTAATAAAAGTACTTATCTCTTAGAACTACTGGTGATTTTAAAAAATATAATGTTGGCTTATTCTCTTATTATTCTACTATGTACATATTCATTATATAAATAAAGGAATTTTTAATTTCAAGGGAGAATAATTAGAATTGATGCAATTTTTATAACTCAATGGGGAAAGGTTTCAACCTTCCTAGAATAAAAATAATAAGGATAAAATATAAATATCCACTGAAAATAATTTGACACTAGTTTTGCAAATCCTCAAATGTTTCTAATTATCCAAGCACTAAAAGGATACCAATAGGCTGGTTACCTTTATGTCTGAAAAATGGAAATGAAGAGAAGACATGATAAAAGGAGATTTTCACATTTTACTCTACCTAATTCTAAGCAATTTAGATCTTTGAGAGTGAGAATGTATTCATATACTAATTTGTGTAGTTTTAAATAAAATAACCACCAGGAAAAAATTTAATGTCACTTAACACTTTAAGTACAAATATAGTAGGGAATATCACAAAACCAACTAAAGAGAAGGTTCACAAACAACAAAATAATAAGATATAACTTCAAAAATAAAAATACTAAAAATATTTCCCGTTAACCATGAAAACTTTATATACATCTCTCCCAAATAATCATATGTAAAACATATATGCATTATGTTTAAGAAGGATAATTTATAACTCTAGTTTTAGAACTTAGACCACAGTTTCTTTTTGACACTATAATACTGGCCAGCTCAAAATGAAAGCTCCATGAATGCAGGTGCTTTGTGTGAGTGAGCATCTATATAATGTATTGCCAATGCTGATAATAGCATTGCTACTCATTCAACATTTGCTACTCAATTAACCAAAGTAATATCTGAAGAACAATGTATATTCTATTAATAGAATGAAGACTATCTGAAGACATTTGCAAGGCTAGAATTTGTAACTTTCTTTCTCAAAGAAAAGGGGGTTATATACAAGATAAGTTAGTAAACATAAAAAAAGAAGCAAGCATGCACACCATGGTCAAAAAGTTGACATCACTGAAGTTTATCCCAACATACATAGATACTGTCACGGTGTGAACTGTGTGTCACTGTCTCCTCACCACTACTACCAAATTCATATTTTAAAGTGCTACCTTCCAGTACCTCAGAGTGTGACCGTATCTGGAAATAGTGCCTTTAAAGAGGTGATTAAGTTAAAATGAGGCTGTTAGGGTGGGCGCTAACCAGTGTCCTTATAAAAAGAGAAACTTAGAAACTACATTAAAGCAGTCCAAACTTCCTTTACTATTTTGGGCAGCCTCATCACCATTAACTCTTGCCAGGTTTACATTCAAGGAAAACTGTTCTTTAATTCAAAATTACTATTAGGCAACCTATTCCTTGAGTTCTTTGCATCCAAGTATAGGTCAATACTCAGGTTAAATTTCACTTCTATCTGGCCAATCATCTTCCCAATTGATAATTTCTAGATTTTGGGTCATCATCTAAAATCATCCTTATACTTCAGTTGCAACTCATTTACAAAATTATTCAACATGCAACCACTGCCTCCATCGAAGTTATTAATAAAATGTTTAATGAGAGAGGAGAGAACCCTAGAACCTGTCCCTGGGGATCTCTGTCCAAGGTACCATTCATGACTTCATCAGCCTCATTAGAGTAGTTATTAAATCGTTATAAAGCTGCCTACCCATCTGCTTATTCATTGACATTTCTCCATATCATCCTCAAGTATGTCAGACTTTCAAATCTATTATAGACATATATTCTACCTCTTGCACTGCCCTGACCTACAAGTTCAATAAACCTATCAAAGAAAAGGAATGACAAACATTAGTCTATGAGCACTTCTTCCTGGAGAAACCCATGCTGGTACACAGTGACCACAGAGTAAAACACTGTTAAGTGAAAAACAGAATTTGACTCTGCCATTTAACTATAAGGATAAAAACAAGAGTTTCATACTCAGGTGATGAAAATAAGAATATTATTATATTATAGTTCCTCATTTAATACTACAAATGAAATACTTATTGCAAACATTTATAATATTTCCAGTTGGTACCACTTTTACCTGCAGAGATAAATTTCGTATTTACTTTCAGTTATTAAAATGTCTTCCTCATATATCTAAATAAATCTCAGCTCATTAAGCAAATAATCTGAACATACTAAATAAAAACACAGTAGCTCTGGTGTAATATCAACTGCTAGACAAATCATGTGTCAAGCCAAGTCGGCCTTATTCTAAATCTCAGTGTTTCAGAGCTAGAAGAGACCTGCTGTTTACAGCACAATTGCCTCCTTTTGTAGATGAAGACACTGAGGCTCTCAGAGATGGA
This sequence comes from Hipposideros armiger, assembly GCF_001890085.2. NCBI lineage: Eukaryota > Metazoa > Chordata > Mammalia > Chiroptera > Hipposideridae > Hipposideros > Hipposideros armiger. The sequence goes on along the minus strand of NW_017731487.1, from coordinate 1,753,673 downwards.
ATGAATTGCCCAAGCTCAGAAAGCTAATTCTGGCATGGCTGGGCATAGAAATTAGGTCTACTCAGGGGCTACTGATAATGTTTCACAAAACTATGTCTTCAAAACATAATAATAATAAAAAGAACAAAACACTTTCTTACCAACTGGACTTCGCCAAAAGCACCTCTTCCAATAACTTTTACAACATCGTAGTCTTCTGCCTTCATCTGTAGACCTCTGATTTTTTTCACAATTTTCTCATCTACAATAAAAAGATCACAATATTTGTAATATTAATCATCATATTTATAAACAATATTTTTAAAATAATCACCTATTTATAAACAAATTTTTTTACTTCAAAAAACTGGGTTTGGTTTTCAGCTAAATCTCTCGGTTTTTTGTTTGTTTTTAATTTTATTGGGGAACAACCATGGTCATTGGTTACACATTGCTTTACTGCTACAATGACATAGCTGACTCTTTTAGGGAGAGCACAGCTCATAGTGGCCCATGCGGGGATCGAACTGGTAACCTTAGTGTTATCAGCACCACGCTCTAACCAACTGAGCTAACCAGTCACCCCGGAATCTCTCAGTTAACAATCTTAAAGGTTGTTACTTAAAAATCTAAGATACACATTAAGTTTACATCAAAGAACCAAAACTTTATGGTTTATTAACACATATAAACAAACACTGACTACCAAAAAGTAGCAGTGACACTATTCTGTTTCTGACTCTGTTGTTTGGCAAGTTAAATGACAGCTGAAAAACTGATGACCCAGGCAATCCTGGAGTCCATTCTGAATCATGGAAAAAAGCTGCTATTAAATTACTTGTGAGGCTAATCTTAGTAATGCATTTTGGTGGCCTATTTCTTTGAAAAATAGTAATCACATATTATAGATATGGTAAACTATTGACAGGATTGTTTAATTAGGAAAATAGCCCAGACTCTGACAATTCCCAATGAAAGAGCTTATTGTGTTGATATAAAGTATATATTATTTTAAGAATTTCTTACTCTTAGAATTCAATTTCATTTACAACTTCATTGCAACATCAATATTGGCAAATATTAAGTTACCACATATATGGCAATAATTGTTATCACATTATCTTGTATTAACTAGACTGAAATACCTACATTTATATAACAAAGTTCATTAAGTCTTCTGGATAATGTAAAGCGAAGTCTTAGAGTTGTTAATATTAACTTAAAATTTCTCCTCGAACTGCCATAAATAACCTGAAACCACTAGTCTTAATAATTTATACAAAGTCTTGAACTTTACCTACTTTATATATTGCAATTGGTTCTACAGATTTGCTTTGAAAATAAAGAATATTAGTATTTCAATAAGCAGCAACCTAAAAAACACTTAAGTTTAATAAGTTAGTCAGTTTATGGACTTCAGTAATATTAATCAAGCATAAATCTCTTATCAAAGTATAGTTATGTGATCATATATGAAGTTTACATATACTTACATCTATTTAAGAAATTATCTATATTTTTGTTTTTCCTCAAAGCAGGAAAATCCAAATCAAGGACCAAGGAATTTAAGCCATCCTGTTTAACAAAAAATAAAAAGAGGAAGTTGTTACAATTCCACGCATTCAAAAAAAAAGTCTTTAAATTTTATCATATGTTGTTCTTGCTGAGTAACTGTCTCAATTTCAATTGGATATGAATTGCCATGGCTCCATATCCAACATCTTTAACTGGGTTCTTAACTTCTGCCAAAGAGTATCAGGATTGATGCTATCATGTTTTCCTTTGTTCTTTTAGCCAATAGAAAATGTCATTTTAAAATATGTATCTACTATTATTTTTGCTATTTAGGTATTTTCTTTTCTCTCTTCAAATGCCCAGTAAAATTTCACCAAGCTTTTGACTTTAAGAAGCACACTCTGGCTGACTAAGGAAGTTCCCATTCATTCAACAATCATTAATTTTGTCCCTAGTGCATACAAAGACTAGAAAATCCAATAAATAAATAAGACACTAACTATCGTTACCCTCAGGGAACTCAGCCTCTAAATTAAATCTCCCCTATAAACATGAAAACAGGATGATACATTATTCAGATTTCTATTCTCTTTCTTTTTCTGTTATTTACCAGACTTCCTACAACAAGCACGCATTAAATTTATAATCAAAATAGGAAAAGTACATACATATAACTTGGTAGGGATGAAAAAAACTATTAAGAAACAAACTAAATCTCAAATTAGTCAGTGAATATGCTTGTGAAGGAAACCACATTTCTAAAGCACTATCATATAGGTATATTGTCTCATCCCTAAGTGACCATGAGGAGAGCAGGATGAAATATACTCATTTTTAAAAACAAAGGCTTAGAGACATTAAGTGACTTCGACTTGCTTGAGGTCATACTATTAGGAAATGACACAGCAGAATACTAGCTACATCTTAGCAGTCCGATATACTTAACTCATCCCCCTAGTCCTAGTCTCAATGACCAGACTAACACCAGTGGGAGCTTGGAAAGATAAAGAAGCTGGAGGATTGCAGAAAACAAAATAGCAATAAAGAGACTTTTTGGAGATCTGGGTAGGGGGAAAACATGAATAAAATTACATGTAACATTTAGAAAGGTAACTTGAATTTTTAATTTACTAATTCTAGGAGAATTGCACATACTATGTTTTACCATTCAGTTATACTTCATATTTTTAATTTTCATTCTTTAAAAAATATGTCAATATTTAATGAAAACATTCTTTAATATGTAAGAGAAAGGCGCTGAGGTGCTAAGAGTAACCTAGAAACATTTTTAATGGTATTTAATAATTTATATCCCACTGGTATCCTTAACGTAGACACATTAAAATAATTTAGATTTTCCCGAACTGAAAGAAATAAATACATTAAAATAATAAATATCCAACTTCCAATCAAGTTGGGATTGTTAAATTCATACTTTGACACCCTCCCCACTTCCTGGGCCCACAATTCCCCTCTCCAGGATAGCGGAGTTGCTTTTCAAGGATTCCAGCATTTTTACCATACTAGGTTATTTTTAAGTACCAAAATATCAATATATCTTTATTGGTATAATTTTGATATTTTAATAAGTTTGAAATGTAAAACTTGAATCACTTATATTTTTAGACATATCCAGATTTATACTTTGCGTTAAAATTTCAAATCAAAGAAATGTGCATTCATTTGGAAAGCATTCTTCTGTATCTCCATTAACCCCCAAAGGAAGAAAACATTTAAATTGGTAAGGCATCAGCTTCTACTACAAGAATTATCTTCCTCTAGTTTACAGGCTTTCCAAACAAATGGAATATGAACATTTCATACTGAAATGATAAAACCTGTATTACAATCTCCATCTACACATAATGAAAAAAGAAATCTTTCTTTGAAACAAAACTATAGCTTGACATTGGTAAAAGGACTGAAACTTTGTTTACCCACAGCATCCCCAAAAGTTATAAAGACATGGGATTATATAAAAGTTAAATAATAGGAAAAAATCTGGAAATGGTTTAATAGATTTTGTTTTTTTTAAACCATTTTTTAAAGAACAAATAACAAATACGATTTCATTTGTGCATTAAGTTTTATTTTTATGTAGTATTTATTTTTGAATGATACTGTGGTACTTTAATCTGCTAATAGCTTATATTAGAAGAAAATGTAGGGACTAATAAGTATTTATAAATTTATATATATACTTGAGGTTTTATGTATTTTTATGTACATAAAATTTTGTGTGTACATTAAAATCTATGTAAATTTGCATTTGAAATTTATGCTATTTAATATCACTTTTTAAGAAACAAATTCTGAATTTTTTAAAGATATTAATATTTTCAGTGTATGAAAATAATACTGAAAACCAGTCTCTGGGTTAGCTCAAGACTTGAGTGAAAGCCTGTCTATGGCCTTCCTTCTCATGCAGTTTCATTTAAGCCTCAGGCAGTTAGATTGTTTTTTTCATTGTCTGTGATTTTCCACTGTGATTCTCAGAGAGTGATACTAAAACTGAGATAAAGAAAAAAAAATTTTAAGAATAAAACTTAAAAAAGTCTACAACCAAAACTTCAAAGCAATGAAAAAAATTAACACTATCTGTCCCTTGCCCCACTTCCAAATGCATAGAAATGACAATAAAACATTTAAAAGTCACAGCCCCACTGAAACAAACAAAACACATCACCACCATAAAATAGTCAAGGACCAGAAAGAAAACTGCCAAGAAACAACTAGAAGCTCAAGTCACAAAAATTCACTCAATTGCAGTGCGACTGAGAATTAAAAGGGACCCAAACCAGACGGATCCTGGGGGGAAACAGGGGCTGGAGTTAAAATCCTAGCTCCTAAGAAAGACACTGAAAAAAATATTACTGCCCAAGTTTTATATGAAACTGCATAACCAATTAGGTCAGTCACAGCTTTCAATCAAATCTTGAGCTAAATAAACCCCCAGCGCTTGCCCAGTTACTAGCATCTCCCACACCTCGAATACTAACTAGCAGAGAAATGTGAATCAGCTCCAATACTAGAACCGACTTTTCTATATATGAAAAGTTAGTAAAGGAGGAAAACAGAGAGAAAGGTGTATTATCCTACTACCTTTCTAAGTAAACAAGTACAAGCCAACTTCCAATTTCCCTAATTACAATTACTATAGTGGAAAAATACATATATAATAGCTTATTTCCCTAACTTTTCCTGAACGCACAGACTTTTAGACTTTAGCTATTAAGAAGGAATGAAGTACTGGACTTAATTTCACTTTCACTATAAACTGCTTTTAAATATCTCATTGTTTTTAAAGAAATAAAATGCATTCTCCCAAAAAAGGAAGGAGGCTGGAAAGTCTTCACCAAACTAGAATGTCTAAGTCATAAGCAAATGACGAAGACACCCTTCTAGAAATTTCAATTGTTAAAGGCAGCACAAATTATCCTTGAGCGGAACATTTTATAGGTATGAGCTGTCAGCATAGGGGTAGCATCTAAAGCCATAAAACTGGGTATGATCATTACAGAAGTGAGTGTGAGCAAACGAAAAAAGGACCAAGGACTGAGTCCTGGGATGCGTCTTCAGAGACTAGGAAGAAGAGGGGACCAAGAAGGAACCAGTCAGTAAAGGAGGAGGAAATCAAGGCTTACTGTGGTATCTTGCCAAGTCACTGTTCACTACCATCTTATTACTTCTGTTTTACTATGATTGCTGTACTTCTAGAAACAAAACAAAAACCTCATTTAAGATGCTACTATGAGTTTACATTCATAGACCCTAAATAACTAGACTATAAATTATATAATACCTTGTACTTTCTAGTCTATCTACCAAAAATTGTACCTAAATTATACAGGTCAATACAGTATTTACTATTAATAGAAACTTTTCTTGACTACTTTGTGCCACGTGCTATACAAAGCATTTTACGTGCAGTCAGCATTTTAAGCCTCACAATAATGTAGAATAAGTTAGCTATTATTATTATACCCACATCAGGCAGGCACAGAAACTTAAGTTTGGAGAGGTTAAAACACTTGCCAAGCCAACATAATTTATAAGGGACAGAATTAGAATGTTATGATATGTTTATACTTTTAAACATTACTGAAGTTAAAGTTAATAAAGTTATTCCTCTAATAAAACACTAAACAACATCCAGGTTTTAAAGTTAAGACAACAAAAGAATAGGAAACATATTTCTGTGTATCTGCTGTACAGATAAGTGACCAGGAAATGTTATTTAAATGAATCTGTAATACATTTCCTCCTTCTGTTACTACAACTCCAAATACAAATACAAAACTAAAAATAGTGAGACCAAACAAACCCATCATTAGCAAATAAAGTATAAATTGTTAAGCCAACCTACACACACACACAGAAAAACTTCTGAATCTTAAGTAGACTCCACTTTACTTTTTATGGCACACTTTCTATTTTACCTAGAAAAATATAAGTCATATTAACTGATCACCTGTCATTTATAATACGAGTTGCATAAAATCCTTATGTTTATTTTACAATATAGCTTTTTAAGTACATTAGTCTAAGATCTGTCAACCAAATTAAATTACTAACTAAATTTATCCTGTCATCTAACAAAAAAGAATCTTGACTTGAAGGGGGAAAAAGTTACTTAGGAAAATAAGAAATAAAAGAGTACTGTGTGGAAGTGTCTTGCATGTATTTTGCATAATATAGATAAACTTCACTATAAACTTGAGTAGCTAGTTTAATATATTGAGAGAGAGAGAGAGAGAGAGAGAGAGAGAGAGAGAGAGAGAGAGAGAACGCCTCAAGCCACTTTTACAGTAAAGCTATTCCAGCATTTTAAAAATTTTCAAAGTAAAACAAACAAAGCTTTGTTTACTAGTGCTTTGTTTATAGAAGATAAAACAACTTGGGTCACATTTCCACTCAATGACAACAAACAGTTCTCCGAACCTGTTTCTAGCCAATTGTTCAATAATTAAACCAACAGAGCCTTTTCTTTCATTTTGTAACTAGAAGTTTGCCCATATGGTTTCCACCCACCAAGAACCTAAATATAAAAAATTATTTTCCCACAAGATGTGAAGTTAAATTTCAGCTTCATCTCCAAACAGTCCCTCTACATAAACTCACTCAATAAATGTCGGTTACTTCCATTATTTTCAATATTACCTAAATACAAACTTTGCATTTAAGGATTATGTAATTCAAGAGATGTAGAGTTTAAAGGTGTTTTAAATTTGACTTGAACATCTAAACCTATCAGCACATCTTTGATACAAATGAAACCAAAAATCATTTCATCACTAATTTAATGTGTTCCATAAATAAAACTATTTTACTCCTTTAAATTTCATTTTCAACATCTATGTAATATAACATCTAAATCATAGGACTAGTCTGACAAACTCATCAAGTACTGTTTAAGAAGCCAAATGAAACAAACGTAAGTCTGAAAAGTACTAGTCACTGTACCTCCTTTTGTTATGAATGTAGTTATGTTGTAATTAATTTAAAGAACTCTTGCTGCCTACTGGGTTTCAATCTTACTTCCATTTTATATAGATTGAAACTTGATTTCAGCCAATTAAAATCTATGAGGTTACATATAACACATAAGCATTTGGAGCAACATTATTTACTACAGCAAAAATTCAAAGCAACTTAAAAATCTTGAACAGAAAGATTAATTTTATTCAAGTTTGTTAGAGCTATATTAAATCATCATTAAAATGATGGTGATAAAGACTATGTAGGAAGTAATACAAAATATTAATTTGTTAAAAGTACATTATATAAAATTGAATGTATGATAATTCTACTTAAAAGAAGTACGCATATGAAAGTTTTTGAATGAAAATGCACCAAAGTGAACACAGTAATTGTGATAGCATGATGGAATTATAGGGTTTAATTCTTTTCTTTCCTAAATTAAATTCTACCATTTTTTGTGACACCATTCTGTAACTCATAATAAAATGTAGCAAAGTCTAAGTGAACAAGATCTAATGTATTTCAGAACACACCTTAATAAATTTAGACTTTTTTTAAAAAAAGTACTCATTTATTATCTATAGCTCTTCATATCTCACTGAAACATATCCTATTTTAAATTCCTATAAAGATCCCAGTTCAAGTTTGGGCAGAAGCAACATTTACTGGAATTCCAGAGAAGGGGGGGAGGGGCGGAGCTCACATATGGTTTGTAGGAGGCAGAGAACAGTGAAAGGATATCCTTCTAATATGGTGGGCACTCACTCCCGTGGTCTCCTTAACCTTACATTACCAGTAATTGCAACACCTCCATAATCTCGCTTTTAAACACCCTACTCTTATCTTTCCCGCTCACTCTCACTGATACCTCAACTCCAACAACCTTTTGACTCAACAGGGACCTTCAATCCAGATCCTGTCATTTTCCGCTGTCCTTCATCCTCCCCACTATGTTTCCTCTTTATGTAACTTAAATTCCAGTTAATTTTCATAATCACAGCCCTGCACTTACCCTCTTGTTCCTCTCACTTAATCACACTCTCCTGGAAAACTCACATCATTGATTAAATCCAATTCTCTTTCTCCTGTCCTTGCACCTCCAGAGCTAAACCTGACTTAAAAGCGCAGAGCCATGCTCAAGTGGCCCTTGGCTGACTAGCCATCCTCGACTATTTCCCTGGCCCATTGTCTCTCCTACTCTCCTGAGTGATTTCAAACTTTCTCCTCTCTCCGCAAAACTCAAAAATCTCCTCTCCCAACATCCTTCTTAGCTAAGGTTCTGGCTTCTTATCTCATTAACTACTTGCACAAGCTCTCACTAAATCTGTCTATATTCCTGCACCTGTACCCATATATTCTACTTTCTTTCCAGCTATTATATTCTAGTCCTAGCTTTAGCCAATGCCTCCACCTATGCACTAAATTTCACATCGCCTCTTGCCTACTGAAAGACCAACACTATAACAATTCCCCTCTGTCCCCTCACCACAGCCATCCTATCACCTCGTCTCTGTTCTCTCTCTACCTAATTACTATCATTGGCATGTTGGTATTTCTCTTACCTTTAAAAAAATAAAACCCTTGACTCCACTTCCCATATAATCATCCTGTTTCTCCCTTTCTCTTTACAGGGAATTCCTTGAAAGAGGTATCTACGCTGTCTTTGCTTTTCTCCTCCTATTCTCTTTAACACTCACTCCAGTTTTTCGTTCTCCCCGCCACCACCAAACTGTCTGAACTGTTCTTCTTGAGCCTATCAATACCCTCCACATTGCTAATCCAATTATCACTGTATGTGACCCATAAACATCTTTGAATAATCTTTTATCTACTTCTTGAAAATCTTTCTTCATTTGACTTTGATGAAAATGCATTCACATGGTTTTCCATATATCTCTCTCACTACCCTTTCTTGGTCTCTTTTGCTGGTTTCTCTTCAGTTCTTTAGCCCCTTTTGAATCCACTCACTCCATAGGAGATCTCACCTTGTCTCTAAGTGCTGTTGGCTTCCAAATTCATTATCTCTATCCCAGATACTTACAATCCTGAATTCTAGACCCTTACCCTCCATTTGCCTATTTGCCATCCAGTTTATGTGGATGTCTTATGTGGGACAAATGACGATGTCCAGAGCTGTGCCCTACCTACCCCCTTCTACTGCACCCATTTTTTCCTTCAGTCTTCCACATCTCAGTCAACGGCAATTTCATCCTTCCAAATACACAGATCAACAATTCTGATGTCAACCTTAAATTTTCTCTCTCTCAAGAGCCTAAATCCAAATCCCTACAAATTCTGTCAGCACTGCCTTCAAAATGAAATCAGAATTCCACCAGTTTTCACTACCCCACTACCCCCACCCTAGTTCAAGACACCACCATTTCACCTGAATTGCTGCAAAGGCCTCCTATCACTTCTCCCTGCTTGTAGCATTGCCCTCCCCTTTGCTCTTCAGATTATTTTCAGTAGAACCGAGATGATCCCATCACTCCTCTGCTCCAAACCTCCAACGGCACAAATTCCCAGCTATGACCATGAGGCTCTTTATGATCAGCCTTCACCCACTTAACTCTCAAACCTCATCCCTTCTCACTTTCCTTCTCATTCATTCTGCCCCAGCCACACGGACATTCTAAATGTTTTAAAATCACAACAGGGGCCCTACACAAACAGTAAGTAGAAATGGGGTGGGAAGCTGGCTACAATGGAGGAACTGAGCAAATTACTCACTATATGATAACATACATCAGCTCTTACTATTGGGAGAAATACAAATACGGGAGGAGAGCTAGAATGAACACATGGTGTTGGCCTGAAATTGGAGGTATCAGTGTAAACTCATAGTTTTCAATATATAAACATACAGAAATATAGATGTAGGTGTTTGTGTGGGTGAACACCCACACACCCATGCTTCCTCCTCAATCTATCCCCTGAACGGGTCTGAGTGCAGAGACACTCCAACAGCAGTGAACCCATATAGCACCCAGATTGTGATTCTGAAATACTATTCTCCACTAAGAGGAACAAGGGCTCCTTGGAGAAATGACTGATTCCAGTACTAGAACAGGACAATTACAAAAGGAGTCTGTAGTATCTTGTGCCAAAAGTAAGGAGGTGCACAGGGGATAAAATGGCATAGAACTACACATATGCATTGTATCATTGCCAGTGTCTGGATTTAGATAATGTACTATAGTTACGTAACATAAGCAGTAGAGGAAATTAGGTGAAGGGTACACAGAACCATTCTGTATTATTTTTGCATTTCCTATGAACTTATAATTATTTCAAGATAAAAGTTCTTTAAAAAGTAAAGAGTACACAAAGATTGATGAGAACATATCAAAAGGACACATGCAAGCCAGCTTGAAAAGACTCCCAATGGCAAATCTGGGACAATTTGAGTATTAAAATAAATAACAAATAGTAACAGAATATAACCCATTGAATAAAACAGGAATTCCTAATGTAAATAAATGGATATGAATGAATTAGCTAACTAATTCTCTTTCTTACAGTAAAATGTCAACTAACAAATACAGAAGGAATACTTGAATCAGAATATTTGGCAACCAACATCATGGTAAAAATTAACTTAGTTGAGAAACATCAATGGATGTTAAAACTAGCAGATAAAAGTAAGAATACAGACATGATTTTACAGAGCCTCAAAGTAACTCCCCACAAAATAATTACTAATTATAAAGGGATAGAGGGAGTAACAGAAACTTTGTAGACACCTTCTTTAATCACGTAATGAAAGTTAACCTACCTAATGGGATAAACTGTATACTGCCAAATAGGATTCATTAAGAACACATTGCTTCTGTGAAATTGAAGCCAAAAATACCTATCTTGGGCCTAAATCATCAGCCAACATTAGACAAACCCAAATTGAGGGATATTCTACAAAATAAGTGGCTTGCTATCTTCAAAATTGTGAACAGCAAGAAAATCAAGAAAGACTGAGGAACTGTTCCAAATTGAAGATTAAACAGGAGAGCTAGATGTAATGCATGACCATGGATTAGGTCCTTTTCCCTTTTGGTCTAAAGAACATTACTATTCAGGCAATTAACAAAACTTGAATGAGGTCTCCAAGCAAAGCATATACGGAAGCTTTTAAAACTTGTCTATAAATTCGAAATTGTTTCCAAATAAAGAGTTTGTTTTGTTTGTTTTTTAAATAAAATCACAGCAAGGTATGCTCCCGACTCCGGACCCCTGGATTCGCTACTTCCTTCTGTCTGATGTGCTCATATCCACGTGTCCATATGGCTTGCTCTCCTGCTTCCGCCAGGTCTTTACTTAGAATGCACCTTTCAGGAATATCTTACTTATCTAAACTGTGAACACCTTATATGGTCATATCTTCCTCTTTGTTTTACTTTTCTTCTCCTTACCATAAATCACTGTCTTACATACAATTAACTTAATTATTTATTATTTTCCAGTTCCCCATTAAAATGTAAACCGAGGGCAGGGAATTTTTATCTGTTCTGTTACTGCTACACTCCCAGAGCCTAATTCAGGGCCAAAACCAGGGCTTGGCACGTGGTAGTTACTAAATAAATATTTATTAAATGACTGAATGTATACAAAGTCCTTGGAACACAAATGACTTAAGATACAATTACAGAGTAAATTCACTTTCCAATCATAGTAAGGGAATACTGAAACAGGTAAAAGAACTCCACTGCTAATTTGATAGCTCTGGGACATCGTTTCAACAAATATGTCTCTAGCATAAATGAATGAGCTAATGTCTCCGCTCTAAGGAGCTTAGTGAGCAAACCTATTTCCATCAGAAAGCAAACATGTAATATTGCAGCCAGCTAATACAGCAAGAAAACATCCATCAACAGCATGTGGAAAGTACAGTTTCCAAATGCTGACAGACAAGAATTAACTGTATCAAATTTGATTGAAAAATACAAATATATAAAAAAGCAAGTTTTCTCGAGGAAAAAAAGAATGACAGTAAACTCATATTCAAATAGTCAATGGTGAAAACCAAGGGACATATATAGCTGAGGTCTCATATTTTACTACTCCATTTCCTTGAAAAACTACCAAGGCTATAATTAAAGCTAACCACAATGATCTCAATTAGTTTACAGTATTATAAAACATACTGAATAGTTCATATTTAAGAAAAAAGTATAATCCAAAACTCTGCAAAATGATCATGGTTTCTACACATGAAGTGGTCAAATCAGGAGCACCTCATTTAATAAATGCTTTTTTCTCCTATGCCACCAGATAATACAGCTGATCTTCCTTTCTTGCATATCACCAAAATGACACAAAACATTATCTTAAAAGAAACTCCTATACAACAAACATATCTGAATCTAGCCCAATGCTTCTGAAAAATGAAACACACAAAAAACCATATGCCTGTGCATGTGTACATACATACATATCCCTAAATATGGTGATAATCATTAATTTTTTTTAAGGTTTTATTGGGGAATTGGGGAAGGAGAACAGACAGCATTGGGGAAACGGGGAAGGGGAACAGACAAGTTGCTGTCCTTTTTGTTCTTCAGTCTAGTTGTTGAGGACGTTGCTTCACTGGCCCATGTTGGTATTATCATTGCACTCTTCCCAGGTGAGGCAGTTGCTTGCAGGCTATTGGATGGCCACTCACGGCAGCTCACAGCAGCTGACGCCGGCTGCTAGCTGCTCACGCTGGCTGCAAGCCACTCACAGTAGCTCACGGCAACCCACTGCAGCCTCACTGCAGCCTATGCCATCATCGGGAACTCACGGCAGCCCAGCTCCAGGTCGAGCTGTTGTTCACCATCTTAGCTGTAGAGGGTGCAGCATCACTGGCCCTCATGTGGAATCCAAACTTGGGCCCTGCTGCTCAGAGCTGGTGTCCCAAGCCAACTCTTAACCAATGCGCCACTTGGCCGGCCCTCCAGTAAGTTCAAAAAAACAAAATATTAAACTATATATATTATTAATTTTGCTTTTCATGGTTCCTTATATTGGAAAATTGTTGAAATCAACTTATAAAAGTTACAAAGCCATATCATAATTAAATTTGATAGTATCCCTGCACCCATGATCAACTGTTCTGTGTTTGCCACTAAAGACGTTTGTAAAATAGCTAAACCATATTGTGGCATGGGAAAAGGCCAGGCAAATATGGTGCTCAAATATGGATGTCCTTGAGAAATTATTCATCTCCTTAAATGGCATATTCAAAAACTTTCTCCCATGAAAAGAGGTACAAAAATGGAGGGGAGGGAGGGAGGAAACATGTATTTTAAAAATGAGACTATAGTCCTTAAAGGCAAGGAATATATCCAAAAAAACTGAATTATTCTATTATTTCATTAAAATTTCATGCATATTCCCATCCACAGGCAAAACTCATAAAAATGAATGATCTAATTGTCTAAGTAAGATCTAAGATAATCGACTCATGGTCCTTAAACTAAAGTAGCTTATACTCTAGAAGACATAAACTTAAAGCAAGTCATTACTATAAAAGGTGAAAATTTTGTTAAAAAAATTTTAGTCAAGTTGCAGACATATCCTTGTAAACAGTGTTACAAAACGAAGAGCACCATTATATAGAACACAATGTCCAACAACAGGGGAATGGTTAAACAAATTATGGTGTAAACCACTTAATTCAATATTGTGGTGCATTTGTTTAAAAGTTAAAGAAAAAAATTAACAATATCACAGGGAGGGAAATCCTTATGCTACCACATTAAGGGCAAAATTGAATATGAAGCACATTTCCAATGGTTTAAACAAATTGAAATTAAATTCAAAATGTAGCAAAAAATAAAAACTCAAAACAATAACGACATCTTCTGTGTGGTTGTAAGGTTTTATTTCTTATTCTTCACATTTTCCACTTTTCTATAATAACCATACAAGGTCAGATAATTCAGTTCACGAACTTGTTGCAATGATGTTGCCAACCTTATTTTGATATCAGAAGAGTTATTCATTATGAATTTGTACCAACTGGACAAACAGTTCACCAACTTGACTATTTGGAAGTGCTGAAAAGGCTGCGTGAAAGTTGGACAACCTGAACTTTTCGCCAACAATTCATGGCTCTTGCATCTCAACAATAGACCAGCTCACACGGCACTGTCTGTGGGGGAGTTTTTAGCCAGTAAACAAATAACTGTACTGGAACACCCTCCCTACTCACCTGATCTGGCCCCCAATAACTTCTTTCTTTACCGGAAGATAAAGACAATATTGAAAGGCAGGCATTTTGATGACATTCAGGACATCAAGGGTAAAAGGATGACAGCTCTGATGGCCATTCTAGAAAATGTTCTGAAATTGCTTTGAAGGGTGGACTAGGTGCTGGCATCAGTGCACAGCTTCCCAAGGGGAGGACTTCAAAGGTGACCGTAGTGATATTCAGCAATGAGGTTATGTAGCACTTTTTCTAGGATGAGTTCATAAGCTTAATTGTCAGACCTTCGTATATTACTCCTATTATCAGGAATGCAATAAACATCTAAAAAGATATCTATATTTTTTCCTGGAAAGCCATTTAACAAAGAGCAAAGTCTCATTTGTCTGTTAACTGGACAACACTGTACAATAACCTCTGAAAATTTTCTCAAAATACAGTAGAAGCTTACATCAAAATGTAAACTGGTATGGAAGGCTTGATAGAGATGAATGTCCTCACTTTTTTAAACAACCTCTACTAGAAATTAAAACCAATAATTACATTATTAAATGACATACGTGTTTATCTAGAATAGTAAGAACAGCATCCAGTACCTTCTTCAGTTCTGATCTGATTAGCCACATTTAAGTTACTCAATAGATGTTCTATAGCTGTTCAACATGATATAGATGTTCAATATGATAGCCCCTAGCCATCTGTGACTATTTAGCACTTGAAATAAGGTGAGTGCAACAGAGGAACTGAATTTGTTTTATTTTAATCAGTTTAATTAACTCAGCCGTGTGTAGCTAACGGCTACCACATTGGGCGGAGGCCTATTTGGATACGTTCTAAGACAGCTCTCTGAAAAGTACTCAATACAACTACCCTCAACTAGTAGCAGTGAAACTTGAGAAGTTGGAAAAGTAGGTAAGTATTGTAAAAGCCGAAGAGGAGAAGGAAATAGTACATATATGTATCCAGTATCAGGTTGGTAGAAGGGGAGGCAATGGATAGTCTTAAGGCCCAAGAAAATTCAGAACTTATACAACATTTGATACATAATATTACCAATTTTAAATGATTTTCCTTGTTAAATTTATATCCATACTTTGTCAATTACTAAAGAGAAAAATAATGCCAGATTTATAAAATAATAAAGTAGCATTAAGAAATTCTACAGCATAGTGAACATGTGACCAGCTAGGAATGGCAAATTCTTCCACAGTATTTAATTTCCTGTACTCCATAAAAGGAAAGACTCAACAAACCAAAAGGTTACACAAACAAGGACTTATTCTCAATAGTTCTGGCATCCGTCTCTTCAACCAGCAAATTTCTTTCAGGTATGCAATCAGTCTTCATTTCACTTGAGAAATAACAGGTAAAACAGGTTCTAAAACACCCAGGCTTTAAAGTTATTTTGCCATAACACATTATAAAAATTAAATTTCTTTAAGAGGTAACTGTTTTATGTGATCATGTATTTTAAGTATCCTGGCACTTGTATGCTCCTAGGATATGATGTTTGTCCTGTGACTGCTATTATTATGTCATTTCAGAATAAGAGTAGGCTAACACAAAATAATAATAAAAACCAAAAATATATCAAAATTTCTCAATGAATTAAGAGAAATAGAATAGACTAGAAGAATCAAGCTGTTTTCCTCAGATCCTAAGTACGGTAATTTAAAACTAACCATGCCTAAAACTAAACCTTTAATTGATGAAGGACACGAGCCCAGTTAAAAGATTTAAAGCAAAGGCTGGGTTGAAGCCTTCAGAATAACCATCATCTATGGTAGAAACCGTACGGTTGAATTACCACTAGTCTAGAGTTTATGGTGGTTTTCAACTTTGTAGATTCAGGGAAGTTAACTTCTTATTCTTCTTTAATAAACAAACAAAAAAATAAGTGCCCTGAAACAATTAATTTAGCTATTTGTACAAGGTGCTCCCTACTAAGTAAAGAGATTAATTTACCAACCAGAGGTGTCTCAGAAATAAAAATTTAAAGCAAAGGCATTAACGAGTGCCCGGCTAGCTCAGTCGGTAGAGCATGAGACTCTTAAAGCAAAGGCATTAGAAAAGTCACGGCCTAGTGAAAAAAGTGTGTGATCTGGAGTCAGGAAGACTTGAAATGGAACATGAACTCTACCACCACTACCAAGTTATATATCTTTTCTTAACCTCAACAGCATCAGTAAACAGAAAAAATAATATAACGTTGCAGGATTGTTGCAAAAAAGACATGAAGGAATTAAAATGATGCTTGTAAAACACAGGGCACATACATAAAAGGAAGTCTAATAAAGGGTAACTATTAATTTTTAAAAGCTATTTAAAAAACCCAATCAAGTTGCCCTTTGCTATATAATATTCTAAGCATCTTGTTTCCTTGGTAATATTCAAGAAATGGTGGTCATTTTTAAGTATCTTAGTTTGAATTAGGGTTAGCTGCAAGAGACGGAACGGAAAACGTCCCTCATGTATCTGCCTCAAAACAGTTAAGGATCCATACAGTAGCTCCAATGATCATTAAGGACCCAGGCTCCTCAGCTCTGTTACCATCAAGCTGAATACACTACTTCCACCTCATGACTCCGGACAGCTAGCACCAACACCAGCCATTAAAAAGAAATGACAAGAAAAGGATACCTAAGTTTCCTACCAGGAGTCTTCCTGGATGCTACTCAAAGTTCACATTCCATAAGCCACAACTTAATCACACACAGTATCAAAAACTGCTTAAAAAAAATTCTGTATGTGTGTGTCTGTGTGTATTCCATTTAGTTCAAAGCAATGAAATCCCAGGTGTTCTTCTAATACAGAAGTAGAATACACAATAGCTAGTAAGTAGCAGTCTCCGTCATACTGTATCTACTTTTCCAATATCCTTAACCACTACCAAATTCCTTCAATAACACTATCTCATGGTGCAATTGTAATTAGCTGGATTAGATCTCATCTTAAATAATTTAACATTTAAATTTAAGAAAGGCATCAACAATATGTCCTTTGATGGGACAGTGAGAATAACAAAAGCAAACAGTTCTGCCATGTCCAAGTGCTATGATAAACACTTTACATAAATTATGGCATATAATAAAATTACTTCATACAGGTCTTACTGTAGTCTGATAATGGGTCTTTAATGTTTAGGGGATTAAGTTAAAATATATACAACCTCCACTTTCAGCAAAGATGGAGTTAGCAGGGACTAGATTTATCCACATGCCCCCACCCCCACCTCAACAACTAAGCAACCAGAAAAAAACAAGTGAAACAATTTTCAAGATATTGGATAAAAATGAAAGATAAGCAAGGACAGTGAACCCTGAAGGGGGAGAAACGAAGTGCACCCAGAGACAGTCGCAGCTTACCACCTGAGACAATATCCGGGTGATCATGCCTGGAGAGGGAACCTACGATAGGCCAGTCACCCTGGATTGAGGAGGAGAGCTGGAACCCAGTGAGGACAAGATAGCTACAGGGCAGAGTACCAGAGAGGGCACAGACATACAAAGAGAGACCATAACAGATGTGCAGAAGGTCCCCCTAGCATCTTCAGCAGAGTATACTGATCGCTGCATATACCAGGGGTGTCAAAAAATGTATACGCATGACTTGTATTCATCTTTTGTTATCGGTATATACTGAGTATTACAATTTTAATACAGTTTTTTCCTTTCTTAAAATGTGTATACATTTTTTTGGCACCCTCTGTGTATGAATTTCCCAAACCCAGAGTGAAAAACACCGGAAAGGATTAGAACAAGCCCTGGAACTGACAAAGGGTCAAAAATAGTTCCTGCCATACTAACCAGAATGTAAAACCTTCAATGGGCTTGAGGTAGATTACTCAAAAGAGTTTTGCTTCAGTACCATGAAAAACTTAGCCCTAGATTAACCACTGTTCTTTACTTGCATAAAAGAGCAAAACACACAAGGATCAAACTGTTTTCAAAAACACAACCACATCCTAGAACAAAATTCAAAACTGTCTGTATACAGAAATATCTGGCTCCCAAAAAGAGAAAATTAGTGATATCTGACAGCCAATGAAAAACTACAATATAAGCCCAGGAACACAAAAATTCAACAAATAAGAAAAAAAATCAACTGAAACTGATCAGGAAATGACACATGATATAAATAATAAGAACATCAAAACAGTTATGATAACTGCATTCATTATGTTAAAAAAGCCACAGGATATAAAAAGGAATGAAGTACTCATAGATTACACAACATGGATGAACCTTGAAAACACAGTAAGTGAAATATGCCATACACAAAAGGACAAATATTGTATGATTCCATTTATGATATATCTAGAATGAGATATATAAAAATATATTATGAACAGAGAAATAATGCAAATTCAGAGACAGAAAATACAACAGAGGTTACCAGGAACCGGTGGTAAGGGGAGGATGGGGAGTTACTACTGCCTAATGGTCAGTGTTTCTGTTTCAGGTGATAAAAAGTTTCTGAAATAGGTTGTAGTGATGGTTGTACAATACTGTGAATGTACTTAATGTCACTGAACTGTGCATCTGAAAGTGGACAGAATGGTAAACTTCATGTTATATATATTTTACTATAATAAAAAAAAGAGGTTCAGAAAACACTGAAAATGTTAAGTATACACACACACACAAGAACAGAAATAAAAAATATAGAAATTAAAAAGTAACGTGTTGAGATGAAAAATACATTTGATGGAACTAAGAGGAGACTAGAAATTGCAGAAGACAAGGAAACTTGAAGATGCAGCAATAGAAATTACCCAAAATAAAACACAGAGGGGAAAAAAAACCTATAAATAAAGTTAAGTTGTGACCCAACACGAAGCAATCTAATATACATGTAGTTAGAGTCAACAGAGGGGGGGAAAAATATGTGAAAAAATAAGGGCTCAAAATTATCTATATTTGATGAAAACTAAAAACTACAGATTGAGAAGCTCAACCAAAGCTAAAAACAAGAAACTAAAGAAAACTGTAGCAAGGCATATATAATTAAGTTGATTAAAACCAGTCAGAAAAAGGAACTCTTTTTAGAGAAAACAAAAAACCTAAATATATTATGAACAGAGAAAGAATGCAAGTCAGAAGCAAGGGGAGCAACATGTTGGGGGCCAATGCCTTATCCATTAGGCAACTGGGGCTCTAGGAGCAACATTTTTAAAGTACCAAAAGAAAACGAAAAACTATGAACCTCGAATATGATATACAGCAAAAATACCTTTCAAAAATAAGGTGTCACTAAATAAAAATGAAAATACAACTTACCAAAATTTGTGGGTGGCAGCAAAAGACAAATTTGTAATAAATGCAAATTTAGGAAAAGAAAAGATCTAAATTCAGTAACTTAAGCTTCCTTAGGAAAACTAGAGGGGGGGGAAAAAGAGCCATTTAAGCCTTCAAAGGAATAAATAAAAATTAGAGAAGAACCTCACACTAATTAGGATGGCTACTATCAAAAAACCCCCAAAAATAACAAGTGTTGGCTAGGATGTGGAGAAACTGGAACCCTTGGGCAATCTTGGTGGAAATGTAAAATGGTGCAGCCACTGTCAAAAATAGTATAATGTTCCTCAAAAAATTAAAAATACAATTATCATGATTCAGCAAGTGCATTCTGGGTATATACTGAAAAGAAGGGTCTCCAAGAGATATTTGTACAACTGTGTTCATAGCAGCATTATTTACAATAGCCAGAAGGTGGAAGCAACCCAAATGTCCATCTACCAATGAGTGGATTAAAAAATGTGGCATATCCATGCAATGGAATATTATTCAGCCTTGAAAAAGGAAATTCTAACATATGCCACAACATGGATGACTCTTGATGGCATTATGCTAAGTGTGAAATAAGTCAGTCACACAAAGACAAATACTATACAATTCTACTTACATAAGGTACAACAGAGTAGTCAAATCCAGAGAAACAGTAGAAGGATGGTTGCCAGCAGCTTGGGGAGGAGAAAATGGGGAGCTGGTTTTTTAATGGGTATGGAGTTTCAGTTTTGTAAGATGAAAAGAGTTCTGGATCTTGGGTGCCAAACAATGGGAATGTGCTTAACACTACTGAATTGTAATTGTATGTTAGGCATTTTTTTACCACAATAATAAATAAACAAACAAACCTGGCATTTGTTGAAGGCTTACAACAGGTCTGTCACTATGTGTTTTAGATTTCATTTAAACTTAACTTTATAAAGGAAGTACTAAATAACCCCCCATTTTACTGAGAGAAAACTGATAGATTCAAAGGTTAAGTAACGCATAAGATGACACAAAATAAGAAATAAACCCAGATATGACTCCAGAGCTCGAGTTCTGTCATTGTAAATAGTTATTACCTTTATGAAGAAAGTGTTATTAAAAAAATGTTCATAATAAATATAGGGGGAAGGGTTCCTGCCTAAAGCAGTTTATGTGTTTTAATAATACAGCATGATACTTTTATTAATAAATTTAAGATTCCACTTACAATGGAATAATTCCAAGTTTACATTCCAAACAATATTAAGTATCTCACTCTATGCTGGTTGTTATGCAACACTATCTCTATAATACATATCACCAGTATTTTTAATTGTCTATACAAAGAGCATTCTTTTTGGTGGTCATATAAAATTTTACACATACATACATATACATGGGTATGACTAGGTCTTTGTTTTAATCCAATGTCACTGTTTAAGAATTTTCAACGATCCTTTCTTCAAACTTTTCATTTAATTTTCTAAATAATTACACAGTACCAACTGTTTTTAAATGCAAAATCATCAGTTACACATTTTTATCAATAGACAGTTTTACTCAAATGCCCAATACAATAAGATGAAAATGACATAGGTTAAAAAAAATTCCATTCAAAAGGCTAAAATGTGTTCTCCTATTTTTCAAAAAAAATCTGCCATGTGGTTTTTAAAATTTTCCTTACTGAAAACACATGTTATCTTGGAAGAAAAAAAGAATTTAACCAAAACTTCACAGAACCAAAGCCTGTGGCCTGGATGCGAGCTTATTTTTCACTCAGAGATGGGGCCGTTCCAAAGGCCCACACAAGTTCCACACTCCCAGCCTCCCAACTCCTCACAGCCCATTATCATCCTACGGTGTGAGATGCAGAGCAGCCTCACCCAAGAATCTGGAGCCACACTGCAGAATCCCAGCTCCAGCACTTACAAGAGAGTGGCCTTAAATGGAGTTATTTAAGCCCTTCTTCCTTCAATTTCCTTATTAGTAGGATCAAGAAAATAACAGTATCTATTTCCTAGGGCTATAAGAACCAAATGAGTTAATACATGTAAAACTGCCAGCGACAGTCAGTAGCTATGTGTTTACTGCTGTTCTTATCATCATCATCATCATCATCATCATCATCATCATCATCATCATCATCGAGGTCATCACTTTTCAAGATGCAAATCAAGTCCCTCTTCCTTTATAATGCTTTTCTATTTCCAAAGTCCAGTGACTGTTACCTTGTCTTAATTCATGGTGTTCATCGTCTGCTGCTCAAATAGCAAGGCACTATTTTACATTATTGTATTTACTGCTTTTCAATTCATCATTTAACTTTCCATTTGACAATAAGCTTTATCTTCCCAAATAAACTATAACTTCTTAGAAGAACCTGGACTATGTCCCAAATATCATTGGTTGCAAGTTTTTTTTAATTGCTAATTTTATCATTAGAGGATACCGCAGCTGTGAAGCGCTCCTACCCCCTTTTCCTGAGTTATGCATTCCATTTCCTCCCTAGCTTACACTAATAGTCAGTGAACAATATCTACACTAACATTAGAGGGTTTTAAAGGTACTCTAATTTCTTAATCATCATCTCAGCCTCTCGCTAATTTTGCTATCCAAACATAAATAAAAGAAGCTTACATCCCCTCCTTGATTTTAAAAGACACCATTAACATTTTCATTTGTATTCCAGCAGATATAAGAGAAGATTTGAGGATATCGCAATTTAAATGCTTAACTGAGCTACCTTAGCTTAGCTACCCTGCAGTCTGACAGCAAACCAAGATGAGAGGAAGAGTAACAGCAGTTTACCTTATAGTAATCCTTTGCAATAATTTGGGAGCTAACACTGCTCACCACCAACAATGGCAAAAAGGTCAGTGGCAAGAAAAAGGGAGAATAAGACAGATGAAAGTCCAGGATTCAGACTGTAGCTTCACTGTCTTAATATTTATTAATTTGCAGAATTCCACATTATACCCATATTCAAAAGTTCCACACAAACTCTTAAAAGACATAAATAAAAAGTGATCACTAGATAATTTACTATTCTTGAATTGTTCATCATACTGTAGACCTCCAGTAAGTGCAGATCATACAGTGTTAAATGCTCTCTCCATTTGTGGACATTACAAAAACAAAACAAAACAAAAAAACCCTACTGCTGTCTTTTGAAGATGATCAACCTGAACTAGGGGATTTTAGGGTAAATAACTTGAACAATCACTGATTCTTAAAATATTCTGGGGCCGGCCGAGTGGCATGTTGGTTAAGAGCTGGCTTGGAACACCAGAGGGCCCCAGTTCAGATCCCACATATGAGGGCCAGTGACACTGCCCTCCACAGCTAAGATGCTGAACAACAGCTCCACCTGGAGCTGGGCTGCTGTGAGTCACCAGCAAAGGTGTAGGCTGCAGCCCCTGCGGCAGTGGGTTGCCATGGGCTACCATGTGTAGCCGGCAGTCAGCGAGAGCGGCCAGCAGCCGGTATGAGCAGCCGTCCAGAAGCCGGCAACTGATCTGCCTCGCCCGGGAAGAGCGCAATGATGGTGCCAACTTGGGCCAGTGAAGCAACATCCTCCACAACTAGACTGAAGAACAAAAGGACAGCAACTTGTCTGTTCCCCTTCCCCCAATTCCCCAGCGCTGTTCCATCCCCTAGTTCCCCAATAAAATAAATAAAATAAAATAAAAATCTTTAAAAAGAATATTCTAAAATCTGAACAATGATTTAACAGATATCCTGAAACCTGAAATCCTTTTAATGTTAAAACATTTAATATTAACTTTCTAAGCTATCCATACAGGTTGTCCAAAAATAATATTATAGCTTCCAATTTCTTATACAGAGCTTGAAGTTTTACTTTAGAAAACAAGCGTGATAATAAACCAAGAACACTATCTTAGAACTCTAAAAACAGATTCTTTCCAGCTCTGCTACCTCCGTTTCCTCCACATTCAGGAAAATACAGAGGATAACATCTGCCCTACATATTAAACAGACTGTTACATCAAATGAGACAATATACAAAAAATGCTCAGTAAGATACTAAATCTAAAAAAAATACTGTATCTTTTAGCTACAGAATAAGTAAAACCTTTACTGACAGAATTGCTGAGATTATACTAATAGATATCTGCTACTCAGACTTTTGACTTTAATATGAATTTAATATAAACGGGTAACAGATTTTTCATTATGTTTGCAAAAATTAGGCAACTAACTCTAACCTAGAAGGGTCATAATTTTTTAGAAATGTTTGAAACTATATTTGAATTTATAAGTATTCCTAAAGACAGCATTCTTAAAAAACAGGTCATTTTGATGCTACTGGAAAAATGAAACAGAATCTAACAAATTAATAAAGCACTTCAGAACAGTGCCTAGCACATATTAAGAACTACACATCTTACTAATATCTTTATTATTGCTATTGACAATAACTGTAATATCATAAAAAAAACCTCTACTCAAAATGTTGTTTCAAGTACTTATTGTTAATAACTCATTTAAAGTATCTATTTTCTATAGTTTAAAGCCAGTTTATATTTGGACATATAGTTTACATCCAGCATTTATATCACCATTTTCCATTAGCCATATTTTAAACTCACATAAGCAACTTCTGCTTGGAACACTTCTCTAAGGAAATCCTCCTTTGAGTTCTATAAACCAACTGTCCATTATAATTACATAACTAGGTCAGTTTCTGAAAAATATCACTGTAAATACAACTGACTCTAGAACAAGGTAGGGGGAGAGGGGAGGGACACCAATCCCCCACAAAATCTGTGTATAACTTTTGACTTTCCCAAAACAACTAACTACTGTTGACTAGAACCCTTACCAATAACAAAGTCAATTAACACATATTTTGTATATTATATGCATTATATACTGCATTCTTACAATAAAGTAAGCTATGAGAAAATATTAAGGAAACCGTAAGGAAAAGAAAATGCACTTCCAGTGGTTGTTGGAAAAAATTCATGCATAAGTAGAACCTTGAAGTCCAAAACTGTTGTTCAAACGTGTTATTCAAGGGTCAACTGTACATATTTGTCTACTCCATCCTGAATCTGAGTTCAAACCAAACTAAGTAGAGTGAGGCAGAAAGATTTCCACCTACTGAATATCAGTAATATTTAAGGAATTAGCATTGTTTTATTCTAATCAGAAAGATCTGCATGTAAAAAAAAAAAAACCTTGATGATAGAAAGGAAGCAACTTCAAATGAAGTTATTTAATATGGGTAGAATTTGGGAGGAAGGGGAGGAGTCAGCGACAAGGGATATGGTTGGAGAAGTCAGCAGAAGTCAGATCATTAACAATCTTGTAAGAAATAATTAGCATTTTGAACTTTTCCCTGAATGAATGGAAAATTAGTCATTTAAGTACTTTAAGTTTGGGAATAATATGATTAGATCTGCATCTTGTAAGTAGTTTGGCTGCAGAGTAGCAAATAGATATGAGGCTAGACAAGCTGGAGGAAAGAACACCAGGCAAGACAATACTGTAACAATCTATTGTAGAAAAGGTATGATGGTCTCCTGAAGCAGGAAAGCAGCAGTAGGCTGGGAAAGAAGTGAGTCATTATTAGGAGGGAATGCTGACTGAATGCAAGGTCAAGGATGACAGACACCCAAATGTCTGGCTTGATCCGAGCTAGATGGGTAGTGGAAACAATTACTGAGTAAGAGCACAGCAAATGAAGGAGATTTGAGAGCAAATGGGGGGAAAGAACATAGTTTGTGGATATGTTGATCTTGAATTGCCTGTGGTACTTCCAAGTGGAGAGGCCTAGTAGCTAGATGTGAGCCTGAAGCTCACAGACAAGCTTTCAGATGGAAAAATGGAAGTCACCAACGTGCAAATGACAAAGAAAGCCCTGGAAATAGATACAAGCTTAAGAAGAAGGCAAAGAATGTGGTAAAAAATAATAAGGAAGCAAGGTTCCCATTTAGCAGAGGAAGAGGAAGTAGCAAAGGGACCTGAGGACAAACAGCTGGAAATGCTCTGAGTACTGTCACAGAAGCCAAGAAAAGACAGCAATTTGAGAAGAGTCAAGGATTTTTGAACATTCGATAAAATGATAGTTTTAGTAACAAGGAAGTCAGTCAGCATGATCTCGAAGCAAGCAGTGTGAGTGACGGAGAGGACAGATGACAGTGTGTTGAGGAGTAAACAGAAAGTGAGGCCAGAAAAGAAGCCTGGGGCTTTGTTTTGCAGATGAGGGGAGGAGGCAGGAGCTAGAAAGAATTGAGACGTCTTTATAAGGGTAATTTGGTTATTTGTCTTGTTTGTTGTAGGTGATACTTGTAAGTTTAGCAAGATGAGAAAGAATCAGAATTAAGAGAAAGATTAAAGACAAATAGAGTTAATCAGCAGGAAGGAGAGAATGCAGTCCAAAGCACAGTTGGAGAATCTGCCTGGGACAGAAAGATGGACGTCTCATCCACTGAAACAGAAGGAAAAGGAAGAACAAATGGTGCAGGGGAGATAAACTGGTGAGTCAAGTAACAGGAAATTTAAGGGCTCTCCTTTTGATGGCTTCTATTTTCTCATGAAGTAGAAATGCCATCTGTGGAGAATGATTTGTTTCTTAAGTTTAAAGAAAAAAAAATGTTTAAAATAGCCTGAATGGAAAAGGAAAAAATTGCTCTGCAGCCCTGACAGCTGGTGCAGGGACTGGAGACCATGAATTCGAAGCACCACTAATCTGGGTAGTGGTGTGATTTCTCTCCATCAGTGCTCAACAAACACCTTTGTACAGGCCAGAGACAACCTGATCCAAAATCTAGCTTTTGCCAGATGCATATGATAGAAATCCAACAGGGCAAGGAAACTGAGAAGTCTGGCAAGAAGTAGGAGGTGATGGACAATGAATTCTTCTTGCCTGCTTATACAGGGAGCATTTGGTGGAGAGAGCTGTCAAAGAACTGCAGATCTCAAAAGCATCGATCAATAGGTTTAGTGAAAGGATAAAAGATTAGTGTCAGGAAAAGGATGTTTAAATTAATGATCTCAAAGGTAGAGCTTCCAGAGTAGCTTCATGGGAGTAAGTAAATGAATCAGTCAAGTGAAGATAAAGACCACTAGAGGTGAGGAAACTGCGAAGCCAGGGTCCTGGGTACTCTGTTCACATAAACACTGAATTCACCTGGAACAGTGTGGCACAACCTTGAATGGAAAGCAAGGTCGTGAGCCAGAAGCCTGTCTTCAATGAGCCAGGGAAGGTGAACACTTCAACTACGTGAGACTCAACAACGGGAATTTTACTAAGGAGGTTTTATAAGCCCTGCAGGGCAAAAGCAAGGAGGAAACTCCCTCCTACCCTTTCCTACACTGAGCTATGTGGAGAGTAAAAGAAGGTTCAGGTTCCACTACAGAGGGCTTTCCCTCAGGAGAAAGATGGACGTCATTTAAACAAAGATAAAAGCAGCATTCAGTAAAGAATCTGAAGATGCAAGTGATTACATTAACCTCAGAACAAGGGTGAGAGCCCATTGCAAAGGAGAGGAAGAATAGGCTGAGGAACAGGAGTAAGATGAGATGTGTATTCAGGGCTTGTGTTGTGGGTGGGAAAAGGCAACAAAGACATGAGATTTGGTGAGGTCACTTCATGGAAAAGTGGCTAAGAGGGCACTTTTCAAGAGTTTTCTGGAAGAAAAGACCTGGCCACTAAGGAGTCAGTCAGTGCCTGGAATAAATGTAATCAGAAAGTCTTTCTAGTGTGTGAGAAGACTCATACCTCTTTGGAAGGAGCCAATTGAAGTCTGGATGACTTGTTTTGGCTTAAGGCTACATGCTAAAACCATCAGGCAAAAGCCCCATTGGTTGGGGTTGGCCCATAAGGACTGAGAAAAGCTCACCATCTATCTCAGGTTGTAGAAACCAGCATCTGTCCTTCAAAATACCTAGTAGGGTGTGATGAAGAAATAAAGACATCTCATTAACCAAATAAGACATTCCTCCTTTAGACTTGATTCCTCATTTGTAAAATGAAAGGGTTGAACTAGAACTATTGCCATTAAGTTAAGAGCCAACTCTCCCCCTACCCCCAAAAAGGAGGAGGCAACAAACCTTACAAATAGTGCCCCAGTTGGAAATCAGACTAAACATCTGATAAAACTTCCTAAACTCATACTAAGTGCTATAGGCTCTGTGCTAGATACTGGGAAAAGACATAAAGATGAATACTACATAACTACTCATATATAAGATGATAGATATTACCTAACTTATGTGGTAATCATTTTGCAACATATGTAAATCATTATGATGTACACCTTAAACTTATATAATGCTGTATGTCCATTATATCTAAGTAAAACTGAAAGGAAAAAAAGAAATTATATTTAAAGCACATTTGCCCCATTACCCTAAAAATTAGGTTTTAGTCCCCATATTGCCAGCCAATAAACTGAGATACAAAAGTTAAAAAAAAAAAGGAATACATGGTCGCAAACCCAGAGGACCTCCTAATCTAGTATATCATAATTATACTACAAGATGATTATAATTGCTTATAACAGAGATATAAAGTGGTAAGTGAACAAAGAAGAGGAAGTCATTCATTGCCTCTGGTTGAAGGAAGCAGGAATTATAGAAGACCTTAAAGAGAAAATAAATTTAAGTTAGATCTTAAAGGAGAATTAAAACCCAGGAAAACTAGCAACAGGTGCTCAATCTCATTACCAATCAAATATTAAAATGCATATAAAAACCAAAGAAAGGTACTGGCTTTTCTTCATGTATCCGGTTTGCAAATAATGTAAAACGCTGATGCTACTCAGCCTAGTAAAGATATGAGAGTATGTATATTCTCACTATTGGGAGAGTTCAACTTGCTAATCTTTAAAAAAGATTATTTTGGAATGTTAAATTTGCAAACACTTTAACAATTCCATTTCTAGAAATCTACAAAAATATTTAGAATGATGGTCACTGCAGCAATGTTTATAACAGAAGAAAATAAACAACCTAAATGTCTATAAACATTGTTACAATAAAATAAATTATGGCAAATCCAAATAATGGAATACTCCACAGCCCTTACATAGAACAGGTGAATTATAAATTCTGACTGGACAACTTCCAAAACAAATTTAAAAAGCAAATACAAAACAATAGATATGATATAACTGCATTTTGATATATATATATATATTTTTAAATCTACAAGTATTAATGTGCTTTTAACAAGCAATGAAAATGGATACACCATCATGTTGTTATGCTCACATAAAAAGAGAAACTGATATACTAATGTATTACAAAGTCCTTGTCTTTGAAGACTGAAATCAAGGAGAGGGGGCTAAAAAGAGAACTTATGTTACTTTTGTAATTAACAAAAAAATGAAGCCTGTTTTGTTTGGGTCTTTTTTGTAAGTTAACAAAGGAGAGAAGAAGAGGGATCATTCCAGGTAGAAACAAAAGCAAAGAGTATAAAAAGTACATGGTATGTTCAGTTATCAGCAAAAAGATGCTTGTCTCTATCCCCGGTCCTGCTCACTCTCTTCCTTTTCACATCTCTGAAGAAGCCTGTACCTCCCAAAGCCCCTATCTGTGAGCCATAAACCTCACCAAGGCTTCACTGTGCCATTCTCTCCAGATCCTGAGGGCCCTTCCAAAACACCTCCCTTTTACTTCTTGTTTTTTTTAAATTAGTTTCAGGTGTACAAAGCAATATAATAGTTAGACATTTACACCCCTCACAAAGCCATAACCCTCCCCCACACCAGCAACCTACTACTCCTCTAACATCGTATTTATGAGCAGCTGTTACAATACCACTGAGTATCTTCATTGTGCTGTACTCCACATCCCATGGCCACATATATATTTACAGTTGACATTCAATATTATTCTACTTCAGCTTCAGGTGTATAGTGAATGTTCTGGTGGGGGATGGGGGAGAAGGTGAAGGGATTAGAAAGTCCCCTTTATTTCTAATGGAGGAGACAGAGATAGACACAGACAGAAGCAGCGACAAACCACAAAAGAGAAACTAGTCTATGCTGAAATCTCCATTCTAAGAAAAACCACTGAAATATATTTATAAAAAAAATAGAAGTAGATAAAATTCATTTCCTAATTCATAAATGCCACAACAGGGAAAGTGTATCATGTATCACCATAACAGTGGCTACCAACAGGCTTCTCCCTATATTCATTTTTAATTATGCCTGGATACTAACCTAATTTTTTCTAGCCTATAGAAGTACAAATTCTAATTCCATGAGGCAGTTAAATGGTTGACAGGAGACTTAAGTTAAGGAGACAATAAAACACCTAATTAATTAATACCAGTCTTAGACCTGGCTCCAAATCCAGTGTTCTTTCCATTATACTACACGCTGCTCTTTTTTAAAAATACACTTGACAATAATCAAGTCATTTCCATTCATTCTTTTTCATCTTCACTACCTTAGACCAAAAAAAAAAAAAATTTAAGAAAACAAAATTAACTTGTATTTTCATATATTAATACAGGTTAAGCAGGATCCATTTTGGCTTATTTTAATAGACTTTTACAAAAAATGATTTGAAATAAGCAAGCCATTGTTCAGATTTAAAAATTTTTATTTCATAGATGTGCTGTAACTTGAACCAACTTGAACAATTGTTTATAATGTGTTGTAACTTGAACCAACTTGAACAATTGTTTATAAAACAAAAAAAAAGACAGTAAAACACTATGCCAGGGAGTTACATTCTGCATATCATCTTGAAAACCAAAATTTCCCTATGCTAAAATTTATAACAATCCCTTCTTTCCAATCTTCCCACCCCCCAAAATCAGTAATTAACTTCTTTAAAATTTATTCAGTGTTTAACATTATGACTTCCCTCTTAAGGAAATTTTGTAAGCCAATTTTGTACTAGAGTTTCCTTTCATTAGTTCTAAACTTAGTTTTATTTGTATCATCCATTGTTCTCCTATTATGGAAATGTCTCAAATACAGAAAACAAACCTGTTTTCAGTAATGCCTTCAATTTGTAATTTTACAGCTTCCACTTTTTTACAAAAATACATGGTTGCAGAAGAAACTGTTTTTCAGAACTACCAGCAAAATCCTTTGTTAATTTTCTTATTCTTTTACAATATATTATCTTTTGTGACTAACTTCTCTTTTAGCCTAAATATAACATTAACAAAACATATTCATACTCTAATTTTAAATGCTGCAATCATGAATTATATATTCTATTTAAGCTATAGTCAGAAATAACGCCTTAGAATTTTTTACCATGGACATGACATAATAAAGACTCAAAGTAAATTACATTTTGCCAAATATTTAGAAATGCTGGAGCGTCTGTCTAGTACACTGAGGTATTATAGAATAGGGATCCTAATCACCAGATTGTAAAACGTTTCTAAGTCAGAAAAGCACTTCCAACAAAATGTTAGGACATGTAGCAGACTTCTAAAGGTAAATGCATAAGATTAAAGTCACTGAAAGGAGGGCCACTCAGTTTCAGACTTCTTTCACATTTGTAGTTACCTCCCCGTTCAGCTAAAATTTGGAAAGGATAGTTACATTTTAAAAGATAAACTGTCTCAAATCTTTGGGGTTTTAAACTACTCTTACTATGAGTCACCTTAGAGTCTCACAAAATTAATTGTGCCTTGGCCACAAGTATGTGCAATTTTATTAGTCATAAGATAAAATAAAATCTACAAAAAGTTTGTTGTTAAAGATTTCAAATACGGGCCGGCCGAGTGGGGTGATGGTTAAGAACTCGCTTGGGATGCCAGAGGGCCCCGGTTTGAGATCCCACATATGAGGGCCAGTGACACTGCCCTCCACAGCTAAGATGCTGAACAAAAGCTCAACCTGGAGCTGGGCTGCCATGAGTTGCCAGCAACGGTGTAGCCTGCAGCCCCTGTGGCAGTGGGTTGCCATAGGCTACCGTGTGTAGTGAGCGGCCAGCAGCCGGCGACTGATCTGCCTCGCCGGGGAAGAGCGCAATGATGGTGCCAACTAGGGCCAGTGAAGCAACCTCCTCCACAACTAGACTGAAGAACAAAATGACAGCAACTTGCCTGTTCCCCTTCCCCCAATTCCCCAGCACTGTTCCCATCCCCCAATTCCCCAATTAAAAAAAAAAATTTTTTTAAAGATTTCAAATACTAAAAAAAGACAAAAACTGCTACTCCTCTAAGAGCTATAACTATTATCACAAGAATTAATAAATGCAAATTTTCATTTTCAAATTTCTGAAATATGTACAAACTCCTTAACTACCAAAATTAAAATGGCCAAATAGCAGGAAATCTGATATACAAATACTTTAGAAAATGAAAAATGTGGACACTTTATCAACCGCCTATAAAGCATCTGGTTTTCTCTAATTTTAAATGATGTAAAGAGAAATAATTACAAAAAAGTTGCATGTTAAAAAAGCTAAACAGTAATGTTAATAAGATGACCATTATTTAATGTAACAAATAATTTAAAGGCTTCTTTGAAAATAAAATTTCAAAATAGTTTAATATAAGGGTTTTGAGGATTTTACATTTTATTTTTTGATTGATTTTAAAGGGACCACACAAAATAATTTGTGAATTATTTTATTATTTTTTAAATACAGGCACAATCATAAATATACATACACCATCCTGCTGTAGGTGCTGTGCTCTGAAGAACAATACATTTCTAGTGAAATTTTTCTTCCTGAATTAAATCGTTAATGACTAAACAGACTGTCACAATTTTTCCCATCACCATTTATTAAATGTGAACTATCAAAATTATGTATTTCCAGGCCCATAAGTCTCTGTAGACTACATTTCTCACAGAAGGATAAGATGTAATGATAACATTTCTATATTAAAATTTTACATTATGTATATTTTATCATGATAAAAGTGAACTGGCATCTTAACATGATTAACCATAGAGCTGGGAGGACTATGGGTGGAGCTGGGCCCCTTGTTAACTTTCTAGTCCTGACTTCCTGTTAAACTTTGTGGTAAAACTTCCAGGGAGGGATGCTAATAAATAGAGAAGCCATCTTGGAATCGGGGCTTTTTGCACTTGGGCGCAAGTGTGAAGTGTGCATTCATTCACACATTACTGGGGTGACCTCATTTCTTTTTCTTTTCCCAAATAAACTGTTCTTTTGGTGGATTTTCTGGAGAGTTATTCTTGGCCAGTCAACAACCACAATAAAAAAGTTGTTTTCATTTCTATTTAGTGTATCTCGTCCAATTCTCCCTTCAGAAAAGCTTGACAAGTTAAATTTTCTTCTAAAATAAGAAAAACTTCTTTGGTCTGATTCCTATGAGGCTCTAAAAGAAAATATAAAATGTAATGACACTTGATATTTCAGAAAATGTTGCATCTCTCCATTTGTCAGCCTTTTCCAGGTATATAATTCAGTGTGCCAAAGAGATCTCAACTAGTATTTGTTTGGGGGTTTCTCAGTCAGTCATTACAGAAAACACCTACAGTGTTTCTCACACCTTGACCTGTAGATTTACTTCCATCAGAATCACTTGAGATGTTTGTTTAAATAAAAATTCCTCACCAGAGACCACCTAAATCGGAAGATCTGACAGGATTTCCGCCAAGTATCATAGGTGTGATTCTGGCTTCCATCAGATAATTCTGACTTTCTGGCTTCATCCAAGTCTTGGTGAGCCACAAAAATAAAGAAAGGGAAAAAAAAGTATTCTCTTTTTCTCAGATACATTTGGGACCCAGTGGCCCCTCTGCCAATTTGAATTACAATATTGCACCCCTCAGCTCAGTGGTTCCCACACTTCCCTGGCACTTGAAAATCACCTATGGAACTTTTTAAATTCCTGATCCCCAGGTCACACCTCATACCAATTATATTAGAATGTCTAGGGATGGAAGCCAGTCTTTAATATTTCTAAAGATCTCCAGTTGAGTCCTAAGTATTGGGTTGTCCGAAAAGTCATGACGCATTTTTGCAACGAGAAACACAGAAAAAATGTCATGACTTTTCCGACAACCCCATATATCAAGGTTTGGAAATCACTGCCTTAGCTACTGGCTTTAGCAGATACAGATCAGAAAAATTTTAAACTAAAAAGAGTCAGGGTGTAAACTATTGTATATTGGAATTAAGATTTTTAACTTCCAGATACACACACACACACACACACACACACACACACACACACACACAGAGAGTCTTCTTTTTAAATCCAATAGGAAAATTTTTTTCAATGTGTTTATTAAATTAAAGCTTCTTTAAGATTATCTTTTTTGAATTTAAGACAAAAAATTGTTTCATACTGAATATAACTAATATAGGATCATATCATGCATCTAGAGTTCAGAGAAAAGTCCATTATTATTTCATTTGCATATTAATTTCAGTGACTATATTTTGAGAAATTATTGAGAAGCCAAAATTCAAAAATTTAAGGGGCCTGTTTTAATATTTAGAAAGCAACTCTGAATATTCTATTAACTCCAAACAATTTGTTCTAAATTTAGAAGTTGCAATATTGTTAACATTAACTTTATATTTTGCATTATCTCTTTCCCCAATTTGACTTCGTATCTTATTTCCTAGAAAGAAAATCATAATTTTGATATCTTTTACTCTAATCTTTACTAATTCCCATAGATGTTAATTTTATGACCTGTTACACTTGATGAAATCTAACGGTTCACAGAGAAAATTTTTTAAAATCTTGATTCTTTCAACAAAGGCAAACTAGTCAACCATATGTAATAGTTTTTAACCATACAACTTGAACTTTATTCAATATGTAGCACAATAAAATATAGCCATATATATTCAAATGTACAAAAAGTCCAAATTGCCACAAATGTAACTCCATAATAATGTTATCCCAAAAAGGTGAAACTTTTTCAAAATTATACTAATATTTAGACATTTTACTTTATTTCTGCAGGGGGTTCACATACAAAAACACATTTCACTCGATCTTGCAGACCTCAAAGTTCATGACGACTTTGCTAGTTGCTTTCCTTTTAGAAAAATATCACTACAACCAAAAATTTTCTAAATTCTTCTTTAATATATTAAGACATCTTAAATATTAAAAGAACTTTTCCTAAAAATTTCCTTTACTACTCAAATGACCCATATATGATCATCTTTAATAAAAACTCAAAATAATACAATCATCTAAACTAAAGCTAAAGGGAAAACTTCAATTTAATTTCAATATTTTCAGTATTGGCATCTAAAGGAATCATACTGAAATACAAGGCAAAACAGCAGGGTCATATCTGAAACAAAATGAATAAATAAGGCAGCTACTTTCATATCTGAAAAGAATACTGCTCCTTCGTTAAATTCCAAAAGTTTGGGCATAATGTATGTAATCCCGTAAGTCAGTATCTAATGCCACTTGTGAACAAAAGGAAACATTTGTTATCTGTATGTTAAATTAATATGGGTACTCATAGTGTAAGCCAAAAGCCAAGTATAACATATAGTGTTTAAAATACCCATAGTTACCCACCTTCACTGGAGCCAAGTTACTAAATTAATACTAACGTTTCCTAATCTTTGTGTAGAACATAAAAGTATGAAGACAAATGTTGAATCAAGATGAGAGAAATCAGTTTAGAAGCCTACTCAACATGTTCAAAATAATGAAAAAAAGGAAAGATGAGCACAGAGGAGAATCAAGAAATGTTCAAAAGCCATACGTTTAAGTCAGAAAGAAGTATTTCAACTTGATCTGTAGGTTAGAAATAACCCAACTAGCTGAGACTGCCATTATCCTACACAGGTCAGCAAGGCTCATTCATTACTTGAAAGCAAAAGGTACCAGAGCAAGGTTTGGGGGAGATAAAACATAAAAAGGTTTAGTATTAATTAGGCCTTTCAAGATGAGACTCTAGTGAGTAGGATGATCCTTTCTACAAAGAACTCTGATCTGTATTTATCTGTATTCTATTTTTAAACATTGGAATTGGCCTGTGGTATACAAAATGAAACTCCTTTTACTAGACCACACTCATGGTACATTAAAACACAAAAGAACAAGCAAAATTAACAAGCATATGAAATAGTGCTCAGCATCATGTCATTACTATAATGGCTACAATCACAAAGACAGACAATACCAAGTGTTCTCTGAAGATGTGGAGAAACTAGGACCCTCAATACACTGCTGGTGGGACTGTAAAATGGTGCAGCCACTCTGGAGAATAGTTTGTGAGTTTCTTAAAAGTTAAGCATAAGCTCACCATATGACCCAGCAATCCCACTCCTTGAAATCTAGCCAAGAGAAATAAAAACAGATGTCCACACATATGGTGAATTTGTAAACAAAATGTGGTATATCTATATAATGGAATACTGTTCAGCAATTAAAAACAAAATATTGGTATATGCTACAACATAGATGAACCTCAAAAATTATGCTAGGTTAAAGAAGCCATAGCAAATGACTATATTATATGATTCTACTTATATGTAATTTCCAGAAAATAAAAATTTGGAGACAGAAAACAGAGTGGTTGGCTAGGGCTGGGAGCAAGGACTGACTGCAAACATGTTCAAGAGAATTCAGGGGGATTAATGAAAATGGATTGTGATGACTGTTGCACATCTCTATTATTTACTAAAAATCGGTACATTGCTTACAATGAGTGAATTTTACTGTTAGGTAAATTACAGCTCAATAAAAAGAACTAGCAAAGCTAATACACAATGATACCTATGCTCAACACCTGCTGACTACTTTTAACTGGTAGACTTTTATTTCAGAGCTAATTCTAAGAGCAAATAAGAGATTGAAACAGGCCTTGTCAATTGCACTACATCTGCAGGCTATATTTATTCATTCAACCAACTATTATCAAGGACTTACTGCAAGGATTATAACTCATTCCTTTGTCTGCTAACTGAACACTACTAGGAGATGTAAAACAAAAACTATCATAACTAAATTCCCTTCTTACTATAACTTTTAAATATGATGCAAAAGGGACAAGAAAAATTAAGCACTTGGGTTTATGAGAAAAAGAATGCCAAGGGTGCCCAAAAAATGTATACAAGTGAACACTTTGGTCAACGTTGCTCAAGCAGTAGTTTGCCATAATGAGAAGTGTCTGGATGCTGATAGTAATGACTTTGAGCATCTCTTGAAATTGCACAAGCCAAACCTGACTTGTATTCATCTTTTGTTACCGGTATACAAGTATACTGAGTATTACAATTTTAATACAGTTTTCCTTTCTTAAAATGTATATACATTTTTTTGGCACCCTCTGTAGAGTCTTACAAACAAATATTTTAAAGCTAAATAAAACTGCTAGTAATCAGAATGTCTGATAATATCTGAAAAATTTTCAAAACAGTCACTCATAGTGACTTGTAATAATATTCCTGATTTCCGATCAAAACCCCTCATGCCTTTTGGCTTTGTTTTTAATTTTGTTAACAAATATTGCCTTACTATTACTAACAGCCAAGATGCCACTTTAAAGAATTTCACCCTGTGAACACACCACCAGCATTTCATCTGCCCTTACTCATGAAGTGCTATTTCAACACAGGCATCACCTAGGTATAGAAGAGGGAACTGGATGTGTTTAAACAGAGAAAAATTAGGGGAGTAGGGGAAAAGATAACACGTGATAAATGACAAAGGCTGTTCAGCCCACACAAGGTGTCTTTACTTCACCTAAAACACTGAATAACATAGCTTAAATCCTTTCCAAGATAATCTGTTTCTGCATAATCCAGAAAATATCCAAACCACAATTCCTTTTCCTGCTTGACCTCCAATCAAGCCTACCACCCAAACCCAACCTCTCCACATATACAGATGTTTACTTATCTTCCTTCCTATAGATAAGTAAGAAATAAGTGACAAGAACATATATCAAAATATTTACTTAGGAAGTATTTTAATATCTCTTCAAGCAGGGATATATTTCTACTCCTGTTGCTTAGAAAAAAATTGTTAGTTCATTCAATAAATATTTACAGGACACAACAATAGGAAGACAAAAAAGACTCATGTCCTAAAAGAGCTTGTATTCTGTCCATTAAATAAACTCAAAAGCCAAGAAGAATATAACAGTATATTAAGCATTCTTTATCACAATCATCCAGGTCATTATGATAATGTCAACCCTACTCTGCTTTGTTTCCACTAAATAAAGTATTGCTGGAGGAGGCTCTGCTGTTCATTTCTAGGGCATTAAAAAAAAAAAAACAATAATGAATTATTAGAAATTAGTTCCAGTCTATAATCTCTTGAAAATACTAAAAGAAATTAGACATTGAATACTAAGTGATTTATTAACTATAACAAAAATAAATACATAAAGCACTTTAGCTATCTGAACCAAACAACCCATACCTTACCAAAATGATCAACAAACAATATAATCATTCTTGGACTCAAAATTCCCCAAAAGATTATCAATGATGAATCAAAAATTAACCTCAATATTTCCTCTTTGTCACATAAACACATAGGCGAAGGGAAATGCTAACCATTGTAACCAACCAAAATGCTTTCCAAAAGATAGCATTTAAAGGTCATTTGGGAAAGCCAAATGCAAAATTTACAAATATGTCTTTATAACTTAATCATACATTAAAGAACAAAAAAAGTATTAATAGAGAGAAAAGGAGAATTACTCCAATCAGGATAAAATGAGAAGAGACAGTTTTTGTGGAATCTCAAATGGCAACATGATTTCACACCAATTTAAATATTAAGCCCCATATAATAAGCTAATTTACCAATGGAAAATGTTATTTTGTTTTTTCCCCAAAAGCTATAATAAAATTGCTCTGAGTCATCCACATCCTCTTCACCAGTAACCCTTATCACTAACAGCTTGTATGTACTTTTTTAATGTCAGCACAGAATAGGATTTTAAGTATAGTTGTAGTGTTTCCTTAAAGAAACTCAAGAGGCCCAAATGGAGACCAAATCCATAATCATGACCCTCTCTCTTCTCCCAAGCACTCCTCTCCAAATAGAAAGTTTTATGACAAGAATACAGAGCTATAAACAGAGACACCCCCCCCCGCCAATTAATATTTGTCAGACATATATTTATACCAAAATGTTACATTAAACAGTGGCTATCTGTAATTGGGGAAGACATAAATAACATATATATATATATATATATATATATGTATATTCTCTTTCTCCCTCTCTCTCCCTCTCTGTCTTCATTCCCTGAATTTTCTACAAGAACACGTTATTTTTATAATAAAAAAAAAAAAAATGAGGGCCGGCCAAGTGGTGCGTTGGTTAAGAGCTGACTTGGGATGCCAGAGGGCCCCGGTTCGGATCCCACATATGAGGGCCAGTGACACTGCCCTCTACAGCTAAGATG
>NW_017731487.1:1708445-1714736 GCF_001890085.2 Hipposideros armiger | reverse complement strand
GGCCAGTGAAGCAACGTCCTCCACAACTAGACTGAAGAACAAAAGGAGAGTAACTTGTCTGTTCCCCTTCCCCAATTCCCCAGCGCTGTTCTCATCCCCCAACTCCCCAATAAAAAAATCTTTAAAAAAATAAATTTAAAAAATGAAAAATCTTTCTTCACTTCAAAAAATAAAAATCTGTTTCCCTGTCTTAACCATGGTTGCCTGCTTACTTACTTCAGGTAAAAAAATAAAACTAAAAAAAATAATAAATTTTTTTTTGAATAGAGCATTAGTTAAATAACAGAGCCATGACTAAAACTTTGAGGTAGTTACTAAGGTGGTAAAAATGCAAATAAAAAGTCCACCTACCAGTAAACTGATTTTTGACAAAGTCACCAAGGCAATCCAATGAGAAAAAAATATAGTTTTTAAAAATTGCTACTGGTGATTACAGTTAACAATACTGTATTATATACTTGAAAGTTGCTAACAAAGTAACTCTTAAATATTCTCAGCATAACAACAAAAACATGGTAATTATGTGAGGTGAAGGATGTGTTAACTAACCTTATTGTAGTAAACATCTGCAATGTGTATCAATTGTACACCTTAAATTATACAAAGTTATATATCAATTATATCTCAATAAAACTGGAAAAAAATTGGTGCTGGATACTCTAGATAACCGGGTATGGGATATATGGAGGGAAAGATATGAACCTTAACCCCTAACTCACACCACACACTAAAATTGGCTTACCACATATCCTAGACCTAAACGTATGAGTTAAACTACAAAGTTTCTAGAAGAAAGCAAAAAAGAATATCTTTGTGACATGGGGATAAGCAATGGTCTCTCAGGAAGAAAAAGCAATAACCATAAAATTTTTTTATTTTAAAAAATAGACATGTCACAGACTAGGAGAAAACATTTGCAAAAGAACTGATATCTAGAATAAATATATAAAGACTTGTATAACTCAAAAATAATCCAAACTTTTTTAATAGGCAAAAAA
Organism: Hipposideros armiger; assembly: GCF_001890085.2. NCBI lineage: Eukaryota > Metazoa > Chordata > Mammalia > Chiroptera > Hipposideridae > Hipposideros > Hipposideros armiger. Next base: position 1,713,738 of record NW_017731487.1, on the reverse strand, counting down.
TTTGAGCTTCATAAAGGAAGATACACAAATGGCCAGAAAGTGCATGGAAAGTACATCATTAGTCATCAGGAAAATGCAAATTAAAATCACAATGAGAGGGCCGGCCGAGTGGCGCGATGGTTAAGAACTTGCTTGGGATGCCAGAGGGCCTCGGTTCGGATCCCACATATGAGAGCCAGTGACGCTGCCCTCCACAGCTGAGATGCTGAACAGCAGCTCAACCTGGAGCTGGGCTGCCGTGAGTCCCCGGCGATGACGGTGCAGGCTGCAGCCCCTGCTGCAGTGGGTTGCCATGGGCTACCATGTGTAGCCAGCAGCCAGCGTGAGTGGCCAGCAGCCAGCGTGAGTGGCCAGCAGCCGCAGTGAGCGGCCGTCCAGAAGCCGGCGACTGATCTGCCTCGCCTGGGAAGAGCACAATGATGGTGCCAACTTGGGCCAGTGAAGCAACGTCCTCCACAACTAGACTGAAGAACAAAACGACAGCAACTTGTCTGTTCCCCTTCCCCCAATTCCCTAGCACTGTTCCCATTCCCCCAATTACCCAATAAAAATCTTTTAAAAAATCACAATGAGATACCACTACCCACCCACATAATGGTTAAAATTTAATAGACTCAGTGTTGGGGAGAAACTGGAATGCTCATTCGTTACTGTGGGAGTGTAAAATACAACCACTTTGGGAAAAGATCTGGCAATTTCTTAAAACTAGACGTACATCTACCCTATCACCTAGCAATTCCACTAGTACATATTTACCCAAGAAAAATGAAAACATGTCCTCACAAAGACTTAATACAAGATTGTTCATACTAAGCTTTATTAAAAGACAAAGTATATATAATACATAATAGCCAAAAACTGAAAACAGCTCAGTATCCATCAACAGGAGATAGCTAAAAGACAGTGGTTTATACATATCACAAAACACTACTCAGCAATAAAAAAGGAACAACCTGATGATGATACACAAAATAACATAGATGAATTTCAAAAACTATGCTGAGCTAAAGAAACCACATACAACACATTACATACTATACAGGAGTCCATTTATATGAAGTTCTAGAAGACGTAAAAGTAATTTTTAATAAAAAAGAAATCAGAAGAGTGGCTGACTCTAAAGGGATGGGGTGTGGAATTAGCTTAAAAGGCATATGAGGGAGATTTACGGGTCAGTAATGATGTTCTATATCTTAATAGGATTTGCATTACACAGATATGTGCATTTGTCAAAACTCATCAATGGTATATTTAGGATTTGTGCATTTCATTGTATGTAAATTTAACCTTTAAAAAACTAAACTAAAATAAAAAATATTGAACTCTACTTCATGAAACGCATGAAGTGTTTAAAAAAGAAATATCTGCAACGTAATCAAATCAAAAACAAAAAAAGTATTGAGAGATGAATAAAGGGATGGATAGATGTAATAAAACAAATATAGCAAACTATTAATTAGGTGGTGAGCACATTGACGTTCACTGTGAATTCTTTTAACTGTAGTGTATGTAGTTTGAAATTTTCCATAATAAAGTGTTGGGAGAAAATTTAAACTCTACCCCTTACTTTGTCAAGTTGAAAATAGCATATCTTAAAACCCAACAATTCCACTCCTAGATATCTAACACCCTAGTCTACAGAAACTTGACATGGGCCTCAGGAATGTTCACAGCAACACTTGCCATAACAGCACCAAAAAAAAAAAAAAAAGAAAGAAAGAAAGAAAAAAATAATAATCTAAATATCCATTAAGTAGATTAGAGCAATATAATCTGGTTAATGGTAGCAGTGAAAATAGATAAACCACAATATGGGTGAATCTCTGAAACATTATCTTGAATGAAAAAAGCAAATCACAAAAGAATATATACAAATGTTAACCTTTTATAAAGTTTAAAAAACAAGTAAAACTAAACAATACTGTTTAGGGATACATACAAATGTGGTAACCTCTGAAATAAAGCAAGGGAATAACAAAATGTCCAGGGTAACAAATGGGAGAGGGTGCAGGAAGACTGACTCACTCAGCAGCAGCACACAGGCGACTTCAACAGGCTAGTGTTCTCGACACTAACTTGAGTGATTTCATGCACACTTGTTTTTTATGCTTCATACTTCATATTTGCACGCTATATTCTCTTTTTTATTTGTTTTTTATTTCTTTAGCTGAGCCGCCATCCTGCCACCTGTTGGCAGCTCAGCAGCAGCTCAGCTCGGGCAGGGAAACGAACAGGTGACCCTGTTATTCAGAGCTCGCACTCTTGAGTGAGCTCTTAACCAACTGAGCCACTCGGCCGGCTCAATTGCTATGTTCTCTTAATGTTTAAAATATTTCAGGATTCAAAATGGGAAAAGAGGACTATCTGATCAGGACTCAACCAAAACAAGAAGAACCTGGACTTCAAGGTGATTTACCCATTTCTTTACAACTATTTAAGGTGTGCATAAGACTACATTTTCTTGGTCTACATTGGCCTTACCTTGAGGCAAGATATTTCTGAATTCAGAATTTTTTGGATTATAGAATAGTAATGAAAGTATATATACCATATACAGTATGTTCCCCAAAACCCTCTTGGGAGTCCAGGGTAACACCCTCAAATCAAACACATTAATATTTCTCCAGGGAAAGCTATTACTATTTATACTAAGAGAGATGAATTGACTAAATATTCTAACATCAGATGAGGTCAAATGTTACCATCAAATAAATTCTACCAAAAACTTTGTTTTCAGAGCTCTTTATATATCAGAGTTGTGAATGAGGGACTATGGACCTATACTTTCAAAGAGGTTTAACTTCACCCAAATGGTAAGTTCTATACATACTTTCTTTAACCTTTCTAGCTAATTCATTTTCTTTAAAGATTTCCTGACCATCCAAATTCAATTTTAAAGTAATCCCATTTATGCTATAAATGCCCAAGTTTTATATCACAAAAGAAAAACATATATAAAACAATTTTTCAATTTTTATTTTATTTCTCTTTTATATTTTTAAGTATTTGCACTTACTACATAGTTGGGGGAAAATACACATACAATTTTAATTTAGTTAGGCATATAACCAACACTAAGCTGCAAGTCTAAGCACCGTAATAAGAAATATCTTTATATAGTTTACAGGTATAATGAAATTAATCAAATGAAGCATTTCATATTCTAAGTCACTGAAAACTGTCAATAAATTTTTAATCCCTTTTCCCCATCAACACTAGCTTTAAGTAACAGTTTACCCAAGCCTGAATGCCACAAATTATTACAACCACTTACTTTTAAAAAGTAAAACAAATAAAACCTCAAAGGACAGACCTTTAGAAAGACATCTCTCCAACATAACACTAAAGCACAATTCTTTTTACCATAACATTTGGGCAAGCAGTATGAGAAGCTGAGTCTTGACTACAAAACATGGGTATTTGCCCAAAAGTTTCAAATATTGCAAAAGCATACCATTGAAGACCCTCCCCTCCAAAAAAAAAAAAGTATTACAGAAATAAACGTCTCTCAAAACTCTATTTTTGGGCCGGTCGAGTGGCTCAGTTGGTTAACAGTTAGTTTAAGAATGGGAGCTCTGAGCAACAGGGCCTCCGGTTCGATTCCCACATGGGCCAGTGACACATGGGCCAGTGACGCAGCGCCTGAACTGAGCTGCCGCTGAGCTGCCTGTTCAGCTGGTGAGAGCGTGCTCCTAACAAGAAGATTGCCTGTTCAATGGTGGGCTATGCCTGCCCGCCAACTAATACAGAACTCGGCACCTTGAGCTGCGCTGCCACTCGGATGGCTCAATGGATAGAGCATGCGCTCTTAACAACAAGGCTACTGGTTCGACTCCCGCATGGATGGTGGGCTATGCCCACCCGCAACTAAGACTTAACACAGCACCTTGAGCTTAGAGGCCATGAGCTGCCCACAGGCAGCCAGATGGCGACTGGCACCCTCCACACTGATTGAAGAACAACAGCTTGGCTGGTCCCCTTCCCCAATTCCCCAACACTGTTCCCCTCCCCCCAATTCCCCAATTAAAAAAAAAACACAACTCTATTTTTAAATAATACCAAGCAACTCACAATCTGCAACCACAAAAGGAACATATCTTGAGATTAATTTAAGAACCCACATAAAGCAAAGAGCCTCTGCAAAAAGTATTGTAAAAATACATAGTCTCTGAATCCAGCTCTATCTCTGCTTAATGACTGCTAGCACTTTTCTGATGGCAAACGCAAATGATAATGCTATTCATTCAAAACTACATAGCAAGAAACAGTTGCCAATACAGCCATTTTATTTTTCAAAGGAAATTTAAAGCAATTAGCTAAAATATGCTAAATGTCCACAGAAGTGAGCTAAATTTAATGAGCACCACTATGTCTAGCACTAAGCTAAGCACTTTACATGTTATCTCATATAACATTTTTTCCTACAATTAGAATTCTACCTTCTGTGCCTAGCTTAACGAAGAATAATTATAGAGAAACTTCTGGTATATTTCATCTCCTCATTTATGTCATCTTAGGCTGTATACAATTTTAAATGATACTTTCTGACCTCCTGAATGAAGTAACTAAGATTCATAACTGTGGGATGTTGAGGGGGTTGGGGGGGGGGCGGGATTATACTACTTTAAGTTTTCTCTGTTAAAGAAAAATGTATTTATTTTCTATAGTAAATCCAAAAGAATCACCATATGCAGTAAAACAATGATCATTTGTGACATGCATGCTAAATGGTATGGTTTCAAATCTTTAAAGTGATCCCAGCCATTATTTCATCAGTACTTTAAGAAATGTTTTTATAACACTCTTAATGATTAATTCACAGAGTGTATGTTTGGAAAGATGAGAAAGTTCGAGATATGGATAATGGTGACGTTTGCACAACAATGTGAATATAATTAATGCCACTGAACTATACACTTAAAAATGGTTAACATGGTAAACTTTGTTATGTATGTTACCACAATAAAAAATTAATTCGTTCTGTTTCGTATGCTGAAACATACAGAATTTAAAAATAACTTACAATAACTTTTTTTTTTTTAATTTGCGATAGAAGCACCAGCAACCTCGATCCAAAAAAGAGAAAGGGACAATTTTTGGCTTGGTAAGATTTCCTGCAACTCAGAACCATAATGTTTAAACAACTAAAAACAGCAACGACAGGACCGGCCCAGGGGCGCGATGGTTAAGAACCAGCTTGGGACACCAGAGGGCCCCGGTTTGGATCCCACATATGAGGGCCAGTGACACTGCCCTCCACAGCTAAGATGCTGAACAACAGCTCAACCTGGAG
>NW_017731487.1:1673822-1708350 GCF_001890085.2 Hipposideros armiger | reverse complement strand
CAGCCGCAGTGAGCGGCCATCCAGAAGCCGGTGACTGATCTGCCTCGCCCGGGAAGAGCGCAATGATGGTGCCAACTTGGGCCAGTGAAGCAATGCCCTCCACAACTAGACTGAAGAACAAAACGACAGCAACTTGTCTGTTCCCATTCCCCCAATTCCCCAGCACTGTTCCCATCCCCCCCAATTCCCTAATAAAAATCTTAAAAAACAAAACAAAACAAAAAACAAAAAACAGCAATGACAAAGTCTGTCGAGTCAGCATCTGATGTCAATTGTCATACCAGTAATATGTCACCTTAACAAAAGTATAAAGTGTGTTGGCTACATATATTGATTGATTGTCAACAAATGAATAGACCAAACTGAATACTGAGCATGTGTAATGCCTCATTTTTAAAAACCGCCTTCATTTTAATAATTTAGAAAATACTTTAATAAAACAGAATGCATATTACATCGATAAATAGCTTAGGTTCATGCTCAGAATAATCCTAATATATAATTAACATCAGCAAAGACCCAAGAGATGAAAATGAATTGTAAAATTAATTCTAACTGGGATTGAATATGAACCTGATGAATATTTGAGATTTGCTGTGCTATTTTTAACTGAACTTTCTGGCCTTAGGTCAAAGTTTTGCTAGCAAAATACCAAAGTGAAAATGCTGGGAGTGAAGCCCAGAGGCTCTGATTTAGCTCAGGAAGATTCATGTAACCAATCCTACCTCCAACTGAAGACTTCTACAGACTGTCCGACGTGTCACGCTCCCAAGAAAACACACAAACAACACACTAAAGTGAAAATCAGTAAAAGAAAACATCAAACGCGTCTGACAGGATACAGTACATCACTACGTTCTGCACACTGTACAGAAAGACACACTCCTCAGTCAGTTCCTGCACTTTGGCCAAACAGCACTGAGTCACTCCGCAAATGATTCCAGAAACCTCAAAGGATAACCAACGGCTTCTGAAGAAAAGTCAATCACTGGAAAGGGAGGAGACAGTTTTTCTCCTATAGTCACTAGGTTTCTCCCAGCAGGGAGTAGGACTGAACGTGAGTTCTGTTAGGGAACATCTAAGACATAACACAAGCGTCACCCACTGGGTTCTGAAAGTCCTCCAGAGTTAACTGAACGTCCAGAGCATCCTTTTCGCTTCCTTCTCCTCCCCAGGGTAAAAATCCACACCCCCTTTTCCCATAAATGCATCTCTTCTGCATGCTAATCAAATTGTCTGTGAAATACAACCGTTCACCATAACAAAAACAAGAAATAAGCAAGGACTCTACGGTGCAGTTCTGATCTGTAAAAACATCGTCCTTTCTTAATCAAGAGCCAACTAGCAGGCTTGAGTGGCTATTAATTTGAATTTCAAAGGCCGTCACAGGAAGGAGATACAATAATGAAAAGGAGAGATTTACGCCACTCTGCAATTCAGATTGCTTCTTTACGCTCTGGCGCAATCATCTCGGGAAATTAAATTTACTGAAATTAAAACGCGCTAAATTGCGACTACGAATGTTCCAAGACAACTGAAAACAGACAAACTTGGGCTGTGTGTCTCCAGATTTCAGACTTGATGGAGAGAGTGAGGGCAGCTCTTTGTCATCTGCCCCAGGTGGGCAGGGACAGTATCGGGTTTCTCCCTCGCGTGGACCCAAGTCCCCACGCAGCATGACACTTTAAAATCGGCTCGTCTGGGCTATGACGGGCAGCAACTCCTCCACCCTACCTCCCCAAGCCGAGAGGGCAGGCGGGAAGGAGAAACGCGGCGTTTTCTCCCCGTGCTCCAAGTCAAGGGCGGCCTGGCTTGACACCAGCTCCAGGGGGATAGGTGCAGCATCAAAGGGGGAGCTCTACTCCTGGAACTTCGTCGCAGAAGTGCTGGGTCTCCCACCCGGGCCCCGGCTGCCGGAAGCTGGGCGGGGTAGGGCGAGACCTCTACCCGCGCCCCCCCATACACACACAGGGATGGGTGGGCACAGAGGGGTGGGCAGGGGGGGACTTGAGATCTGAGCTATTCGCCGGCAGGGCGCCTGGGCCCCGGCCACTTACCAGCAAGCTCTCCACGTTGATGGGCGAGCGAGGGTCTCGGATCAGCGCCTCCAGCTTCCTCTGGCGGCTCGTGCCCGCCCCGTCCCCCAGCAGGTCCTCGGGGGCGCCGGGCATTTTCCCCGTCGCCGGGGGCCGGCTCATGCCGACGCCGCCGTGCCCGCACTCCCGCTCCCCGCGCTCCGGCCCGGCCGCCTCGGGGCCTAGCGCCGCCCCCGAACCGCCGGCTCCGGGCGGGGCTCCGCCCGGGCCCACCGTCCGCCTCTAGCTCCGGCTTCGGATCTCAGCGCCGGGCCTGGGGCAGTCCAAGGGGCAGCCGGGAGCGGCGAGGAGCCGACGGCGGCGTCCCCGCCCCTCAGTCGGATTCGCGCCGCCCGGTCCGTTCGTCTGCCGTGAGCTCCCTCAGGACTCCGAGGGCGGGAGTGGGCAAGCGGCGCCGCCACCGCTGGGCACGGACTGCCCGGTCCTCTGGGGCTCCGGAAGGCTGAAGCCCAGGCTCGGACAACTACGGCCGCCGCAACCCCACTCCCATGATCGCCGCCGGCTGCCTCAGTTCCAGAGCCCGGTCCCCTTACACACCCGCGCACGGCGCCCGTCTCCGGCCGCGCGCAGCCGCTACCCACAAGCCCCTCGGGCCGCGGCCGCCGGCGCGCGCCCCCGCTCGCCCCGCCCCGTGCGCGACCCCGCGCGACCCGCGCGCGCCTCGGCCCCCGCCCTCCAGCCTCCGCCTGCTCTCGCCCTTTTTCCTCCTTTTTTGCGTTTCTTCCTGTCCGTTCCGCTGCATATTTTTTTCTTGAGCCCCTTTCCTTCCCCGCTTCCTCCTCCCCCTTTTTGAATTCTGAGAGTAAATGGCCGGGCGCGCGGTCACCGCCTCCCTTGACCCGCCGAGCTCCACGGCGGGGAGGAGACAGCGCGCCCCGGGTTTGGACGGCCCGCGGCTCCGCTCCCGCCAGACCCGGCCCGGACGGACGACCCCGCGGACTCCGAGGCCGGCCCTCCCTCCCGCTTCCTCTCCGGCGGGTCCCGACTTGCTGCGGCTGGGGCGGGAGTAGGGGGTTCAGAGGGGAAGGGATGGATCCGCGCCCCCCACCCACGCCTGGCCCCGGCTGACTCAGCTCCCAGCTATGCGGGCCTTGCTTCAGTCGCGCCAAAATAACAGCGACCTCCGGCCGCTACCCTCGCCTGCAGAGCTCTGCGCTTGGAAGTGGCCGGCCTGGGCCACGAAGATTTTAGTGGGAAGTCTGGGAGAATGAGCAAGAGGAGTGGGAAACTCGGGAACAGGACGGGGGGTTGGAACCCCAGACCTGGGGCAGGAGGGCCTGGCAGAACTGCGCGTGCCTAACAATCGTCTCCCAGCCTGGACTGAAGCCCTAATCATGACGAGAACAAGAGGGCGATAGAAAAAGGCTTTCCAGCTGCAGGCCTTCTCGAGGCCCTTGCCTTTTGGGGGGCGGAAGAGGGGTGGTTCTAGGGGCCGCTCCTCCACATTCCTGCCCTCTCCGGTCCCGTGCCCTTGGCCAGATCCGCCGAGGGCGCAATCTGAAAAATATGTGCCAGGGGCTATAAAACTGTCCATTGAACCCCTTTGACCCAGTAAACCCATTTAAGGAAATACATTTCTAAGGAAATGATCCAAAGGGGGAAAGGAGGGGGAGAACTTGCATCAAGATGTTTATAGCAGGGCTGTTCAGAATGATCACAATGACCAAAACCTGGGAATGGACCCAATTGTCCAACAATTGGGGAAGAATCTAAACCAGCTCTGTCGCATTAATAGAAAGAACCCTGGCAGGTATGCAGGATGCACGTGAAGCATATGAAATTTTGGCAAGTACTTGGAAAGATGTATCGGAAACGAGGTTAAATGAAACAACAAGCACAAAATAGTTGGTACGCACTATTTAAAACGGTGTAAAATGAGCAGCTGTGAAGAACGGAAGGAGAATACAGTTGTTTTTAAGTGAAGGGGATTTTTTTTCTGTAAAGATGCTTAGGAGAACATTAAAATTTTAATAACTGAAAAAAAACTATGGATGGGCCACTCTGAAAAAAGCTATAATCTGATACCCATTAAGTAGTAGGAATTCTAAGAACCATTTTCACTGGCATGTCAGCGATAAGCCCAAAGCTAGGCAACTTGGTTCTAAAGCCCTAACTTTGTAAGAGTAGATTTTCACCAGTGTTCCAGGAGCACTTTCCTTTTGTGTTAAAGCCACCCTCACTTGGGTTTAGGCAGAAGGAAGCCCTGCAGGAACCAATACAGCTTTTTTCTTCCCAGTAGTAACGCTGGCTTGTGGTGAAAAGGTGAGTCCTTTAGGTCTGTGTGTCAAGTGATTCATTCATGCCTCCACAGACCACACCATGAGGCCAGGGTGAGGCTGCACTCATGCCTATGCACTGGAGCAAATTACTGAGATAATCCATGATTACAGGTCCTTTTTCCTAATGACGATATAATATGCAAAGCAAAAAGAACACCATGTGGTTCTCAGGTTCCAAATTAATTTTTCAGTGACTGGCTGTATATGTTTATGGAACTTGGTGGCCTAACAGGAAGCCATAGTTCCAAATACTGGACGTGAAAGTTTTATTTAAAAAGAAAAAAGTAGTGATCAACAAGATTCAGATACTGAGCACCTTCTACTACGGTCATTTACATAGGCTAGGAAGATGTCTGTCTATCCAAGACCTACATCATGGTTTGCATGGAAGAAAAGAAGACTAATCTTGTGATCTGAATTAAACCTTTTGTCTTTTTATTTTATTTTTGGTCAGTAAAACCATTCTTGTTTTACCGAAGTAATGCACAAATGCATTCTTGTAAAAGTTTGAACAAACCAGAAATACATAGAACATATTTTGAAAAATTACTCCCCCCACACACTCATTCTCTTACTCAAGACCTTTATCCATTCTCATACATAGGTATTTGTATATATGCATATGTATCTTTTTCCCACATATATGGCATTATACCATATTATAGTGTTTTGCAACTTGAGTTTTTCCCTTGATTAATAATGTCTTAGAGATGCCTCTAAGACACAGAAATGTCTGTACGCAGAAATCTACCTCTTTCTTTTTAACTGCTGTATGATATTCCATAGTACAGACGTACCATACTTTTATTTACTCTCAATTAAAGAGTATGGTAGTTGGGCCGGCCGAGTGGCGCGTTGGTTAAGAGCTGGCTTGGGATGCCAAAGGGCCCCGGTTCGGATCCCACATATGAGGGCCAGTGACACTGCCCTCCACAGCTAAGATGCTGAACAACAGCTCAACCTGGAGCTGGGCTGCCTATGAGTCGCCGGCGACGGCGTGGGCTGCAGTCCCTGTGGCAGTGGGTTGCCATGGGCTACCGTGTGTAGCCAGCAGCCTCCTTGAGCGGCCATCCAGAAGCTGGCGACTGATCTGCCTCGCCCAGGAAAAGCGCAATGATGGTGCCAACTTGGGCCAGTGAAGCAACGTCCTCCACAACTAGACTGAAGAACAAAAGGACAGCAACTTGTCTGTTCCCCTTACCCCAATTCCCCAATTAAAAAAAAAAATCTTAAAAAGAAAAAGAGTATGGTAGTTAAGACACACACTGAAGACTAATTGCCTGAGCTAAAATCCTGCCACCACCAAACACTAGCTGTGTGTGTCTCAGTTTCCTCATAATGGTTGTTATAAAGTGCTTAGAAGAGTTCTGGGCCTCCATAAATATTAGTTATTTTTAGTATTATGTCACAAACGTTGTCGCAGTGGACATGCTTGTATTTTTGCCTTCATGTGGTCATATTTAAATAGTATTGATTCCTAAAAGTGAAATTGTATCAAAGGAGGCATACTTTAAATGGTTACAGATACTGCCAAAACTGTTCTTAGAAAGACTACACCAGTTTACAATTCTACCCTCAGTAAAAGAAACTGCCAATTTACCTTTACCTTTGCCCATACAAAGTAGTATAAATCTTTTTAATTTTTGCCACTTCGATGGGCAAACAAAATGGCATCTTGTTTTAATTTGCATTCCCTTAATTACTATTGGAGATGAGCACTTCATGTTTTTTCTTCTGAAATTACCTATGTATATCTTTTGTCCACTGGATTTCCCTTTTTTTTACTGATTTATAGGAGCTCTTTCTGTACCATGGATAGTCTCTCTTGTTATATCATGTTAAAATATGTGATCACTGGATAAATTATGTAAATGTCTAATCACTACGCTGTACACTGGAAACTAATATAATATTGAATGTCAATTGTAACTGAAAAAATAATTAAAAGAAAAATAAAATACGTATTATAATTTGCAAATATTTACTTCCAGTCTGTTGTTTTTCCATTTAGTTTTCTTTTTGCTGTCTTTTGTCGCACAAAAGTTTTTACCTTTTATGAAGTCAAACCTACCAATATTTTCCTTTACAGCATCTGGGTTTCGTGCCTGAATCCAGGAAGAATTTAAACCCAATTTTTAGGGCACGTAACAGACTGAAATTACAATAAGCTATAAGGAAGTAGCAGTTTCCTATCATATCAAACTCATCTCATCCCAAATGAGCCACAGAAAGAGAGTCTCCCTGTGCTGGCTCTTCTTGGGGGAATCCCTGCTGCAGCTCTGAAACCCTGCCCCAGATTAGCAGCTGTCCCTCGAGTGTCCCGAACACAGGTGAGACAGGTGGGAACTGGACAAAAACTTCGTTCAGTACTAAGGAAGGATAATGGGAAGTAAACACAGAAAATACAGGGCAGTTTAACAGGCTGGCCTGTCTGTGTATAAGGCTTTGATTCTACCATAGAAGCTCCCTCCATTTCATATGAATTTTGTCTGTGTTTCTTTTCTCTGCATCTTCATTCCCAGCCCATTTCTAGGTGACTGGTGTCAATTTCACATCCAGTACCCAGCAATGCCTTCCCAGCTCTCCGGACACATCATAGTCCAAACTGAAAGACCAGGTTCCCTCTCTGGTCTACCTGAAACCCATCTTCTCTGTTCCAGTTTTTAATTGGAGTGATCTAGCTATTCCCCAGGAATTAATCCACCTTTCAGATGCAACCTTAACTTCTTCACCCATAAATAGGGCTGTAAAAAGACCATTTTTTGTTTTTCCATGTGGCACTTGCAATTATAATACTTGTTTAATGATAATAATTATCAAGTATAAAGGCTTACTATGTGCTAGGCAATGTGCTTTATAGAAATTATCTTACTTCTCAAAACAGCCTTTTGCTAATGGTAATATTACTATGTCCATTTTCCTAGTGATGCAATAGGAACTCAGATATATGATAATGGAATGAATTAATGAATGAAAACAATGAACTCTGAATGGTCTGGGCATCGCCAAAAAGCACACCTTTTCCCATCTTCTTCACATTGCAGAATAACTCAAACTGGTATTGTAGCAAGGTGTTTCTTCCCCACATAAGCCAAGATTTAATAACAGAATAAAGGAACAAACTCTCAACGCAAAGGGGTCATTATTTTTGTAAACTCCACTACTGTAAAGGATACAGGATTTAATGGTTTATGAAACAGAGTTTCATCCTAAGTTTCATTCATGGTTCTGGTAATAACTCCCAGCGTGAATGAGAAAATTGCCATACCCCTGTGTGAGTCAGTTTCCTCATACACAAAACAGAAATAATGAAGCGTGGTTGTCATTAAGGCTCCTTGAAATCTCCAGATGAAAGATACTGGATGCGTCCAAGACAAATTATTCACCAGTATATTATGAAAGGTTCTCAGAGGAGAAAGAGCGGGTCACAGCTCAGACGTACACTTGGAAGTATATGGTAAGTCACACTAAAAATATATACATATATGTGTCTGAGAAGAGTGGTCCCAAAACATGTCTGGGATCCTGGAAAGCTCAGCTTTGATTCCGGTCCTGCCAGTTTGTCAGGAGGCTTTGATGTCATATCTGGCCATTTCATTTTGCCCATTAGTGAGATAGAAATGGCCCCAGGATGCTTTATGCGATTCCCTGCTCAAAAAGCCTTCACCGGATCCTTTGTGATTGTACATGAAATCCTCAGCCTGGAATCCAGGGCTTTCTATAAGATGTTCACAGCCTCCCTTTTCAGATTTTATTTCCACTGCTCCTTTTTATCTTTCTCAAATTGAATATACTTACTCTTTTCTTCACTCTTTGGTTAAGTAAATTTCCGCTCATATGGAATGCCATTCTTCGTTCTTGTCTCCACCCACCAAGCTTCTAACCATCCTCCACGAAGGCCTTCTGTTCCTTGAATGACTCTTCCTAAGTTCTGGATCCCTTGTAGCTTTTAACAAAATATTTAGCAAGGTGCTTGTCTCACATACATAAAAAGGACAGTATCTTCATTTTTCTTTCAGTGTTTTTAACATCCAAAAGAATGGTCCTGTTGTACGTCTGGAGTAAATTAGTGAGTCCTCATCATTTACCATTCATCATATGAAGAGTACTTTCCTACTATTCCACTCTCCAAACACTTTGGTCCAGCATACTATAAACGTTGTAAGGATGCATTGTTCACAGAAGAGAACCCCACCCCTGAGCCTTGCTGGTGCCATCCCACCTCCCCCATCTCTCCCTCCCAGTCCTCCCATCACTACCCACCCTGGAAGGCAGGCACTCTCCTTCCATTCCAGTTTCCCATGTTCTGCTTTCCTCCTAAATTTAACTTGAGCATTGTGCTGCTTCTTTGGCAAACACAAAAAGGGGCTGAGTGTGGATTCTTCCCACATAGAGTTTGCAATCAAGAATTGCTGATAGAACAAGTACTCGGTGTTTGTTTCGTGACCGAATGATTGAACGAATATATACATGAAAAGCATACATGTAATTGTAATTCCAGAAGGGTAAGGGTCCAAAGAAATGTACAGATAATATGCAAACGGAACTCAAAGGATGCTGGAGCAAGGGATACCTTCTAGCAAGGGGATCAGAAAAAGGAGGTGGCATGTGACCTGGGTCCTCAGGGCTCAGTAGATTTGGAAGTGGAAAAAGAGAGAGCCCTCCCAGAAAAACAAGGACAGTTGTGGGAAAGATTGAGATAAATAAAAGGAAAAATAAGGAATGACTGGAGAGTAGGTGCATGCGTGGTTAGAACGAGCCTGGAGGAGGTAAGATGAAGCCAGGCCAGGGAAGGCCTAGGGTCTGTACTAACACACTGTGTGATGTCACATGAGTCCCCCATGACTCGCTGTGATGGAAGGTACTGGCAGAGGACTCCATCCTCTGATTCTCTCACCATGTGTGATGGACACCTCTCAGCAATTATGGGCGTCATGGGGTGGGGCGTGGGACTGAGCAGTAGTATGACAAAGCAAAGTGAAGGAGGCCAGTTTGGGAGACATTTCATAACCCACAGGCCACCATTTATAATTAAGTGGCTTATGATCATGAGTAATGAAAAACTTACAAAAGCATACAAGGAAGAAAACTGCAGTTAAAGTGGTTGGTCCTTAGAGTACAGGGAAAAACACTTAGTGTCCATAAAAGCCTGCCTTGTGAAATGAGGAACCACTTACAGCTTCCTGGCCTTTAGAGTGGCACTTCGATTGCTAAAGTTACTCTTGTAATATTCCATTTGCTGCTTTGGCCTCTAAGTCAAGCCGGAGCGTTCATAAGTGAGCACAGAGGAGGCGGGCCCACTGTGCGTCCGAGCCATGCAACCAGTAGTGCGGGCTGGTCAGGGCCCACACCTTTGGACAGGCGGTGAGTAGTCCTGACGAGAGTACTTGCAGTAGAGTCACAGAAACTTCATTCCAGGCCTAGCTCTGTCCCTTTCTGGCTGTGTGGCCTCAGGCAAATTAACTCACCCCTCTGAGCTTCGGTTTCTCTCTCAGGGTTTTTGTGAGGAACAAGAGAAGGCTCAGACAGCATTAGGCATATTGGATGGGTGGTCCATAAAGGCTGCTTCTTTCTCCCCTGTCAGGTGCTTCCAGGCCTTGTTTCTCTCACTTCCTCATGTATTCATTCCACAAAGGTATCTATGTGCAGGTAGGACAGTAGTAAACAATCCCTTACTAGGCTTATGATGTAATGGAGGGGACAGATATGACACAAATAATCATACAAATAAATAAGTAATTACAAATGTGGTAGGTGCTCCAAAGGAAACTACAAGATGCCAAGAGAGAATTATAACAGGGGCTTAATCCAGAGGAGGATCGGAGAAAGTAATAATAACTCTGGTGAAATCTAAAAGAATGGCTAAGACGAGCCGGCCAAGTGGTGTGTTGATTGAGAGTTGGCTTGGGATGCCAGCTCTGAGCAGCAGGGCCCTGGGTTCGGATTCCACATGAGGGCCAGTGATGCTGCGCCCTCTACAGCTAAGATGGTGAACAACAGCTTGACCTGGAGCTGGGCTGCCGTGAGTTGCAGGTGACGCCCATGGGCTGCAGTGGGGCTGGCCAGCTGCTGGCGTGAGCTACCATGAGCCTCCATGAGTGGCCATCCAATGGCCAGCGAGCGACTGCCTCACCCGGGAAGAGGGCAATGATAATGCCAACATGGGTCAGTGAGGCAACGTCTTCCACGGCTGGACTGAGGAACAGGGGGACAGCGGCTTGTCTGTTCCCCTTCTCGGATTCCCCAGCGCTGTTCCCCTCCCCCAATTCCCGAATTAAAATAATAATAATAATAAAAGAATGGATAAGAGCTGGGAAAAACTTGGGATTAAGGAGAAGAGGGGGGCCCAGGCCAAGGTCAAGGAGAAGGACCTTTTTTTTTTTTTTTTTACAAAAACGGGCTTTTCATAACAGACAGGCTGGTAAGTAGTTAAGCCACCTGCGCTAAAGTTTGTTAAGAGTGACACTACACCAGGAAAGCTATGGGTCCAACACTGGCAGAGGGGCAACACTTGTTTTTCCATAGCACTGCAATTTAGCCGAATCAGGCTTCAAGAGTTTCATTCTATACCTGTCTACAACACTTAATATTTATTTGCAGGGTCCTCTGTGGCCATTTTTCTAAGTACTTTCTGCAATAATTCTTAGAGCCAGGTGAATCTAAAAGCACCTGGTCAGATAGATCCTTGCTCTGATCATCACTGGAGAGAGGGCCAATTTTTCTTCTTTATCTGAAGCTGCAGAACACAATGGGGGAAACAGAAGTTGGACATATGAGACCTGGGTTCAGGCTTTGGTGCCCCCATTTATGGGCTATGTGACCTTGGGAAGTCACTGCCTTGCTGAACTCCAGTTCCTCACCTGTGAAAGCAACTCCACAAAGTTGATTCCAGTGTTAAAATAGAAATTGTGTGTGGGGTGGAGGGACTATACAAATATGACTCCCAGCTTTTTCTCTTCTGTCCTGCTATGGTCGTCAGCTTGCATCCTGGGCATAGAAGAGGGGACAAAGGGGAGATGTCAAGGGTGACCTCCAGGCTTCTCTAGGCTTCACCTATGAAGTAACAAAGACCAACTATTGCTTCTGTTATAAACGCTATACATTTATTTTAAGGCAACTAGAAATGGATGAGTTTAAAAAAAATCAAGTGGTAGAATTTGTGATTCTTTTGCACTTTTCCTGAAAAAAAAGTATTTTTATATATTTATATATAGTGGCAACTATATTGGCTGAATGCCAATGACCACAGTCTTCAAATGTTTCCATTTCTTGTTGACATTCTCACTGATGGTGTTTAAACAGGGCTGGGCTATTTACACACAATCATTGTTCACTGTAGCCCAGCAGGACCTGTATGGGGAAGCCATTCAAACTGATATATATTACCCATCACCTGATGCAGAGAAGGTGTGAACCAGAAGCCTGAAGCAGGCTCCACTTTCATCTGCTCCACTGCAACCCTCAAAGAAGTGGTGCTGAAACTCCACAGCAGAGCTGGGAGCTGGGAGCTAGGAGAGGCTCAGCAGAGTGGAGACAACTCTGGAAGCAAGACACCAGTATCATAACTTTCTGTTGTCGGAAGTGGTGGGAATTCTCAGAGCATCAGAAGCATCAGCCCTCAACTATAATCTGCCTGCTCTTGCCAAGACAGCATGAAAGTGACTTAGGTGTGAGTCCGTCAATGCTCCTTCCCAGCCTCAAAGAAGGAGAGTCGCTGTAAGGGCTCATTCTGGGGCAGCATCCTTTAGTACAATTCATAGTGATCTTTAGCGCAGATCTTTACTCATAACAGAATGGGTGGAATGCCTACCATGCATCCTGGACTCTACTGGGGAACTTGGAGATAAAGAAGTCAAGGTCATTGACTTCCTGATTTGGGGAGGGAAATGAGATGGATTCATAAGGCCTGGCGAAGAGTAGACGCTCAGCTTACTTGTTGCCTGAATGAAGGGTTGGCTGAATGACTGAACAGTAGGCCACAAATGTAAGCAAGCCACATGGTACAGAAGAAAGCCCCAGATTTGGAGTCTGAAGGCAGAGTTGGTATCCCAGCTCACCCACTTTCCAGCTGGGTATCAGGCTGGGTATCTCTGCTTATTCCGGATTCGTTGTCCACCCTGCTCTGTGCCCCGGGGGCTAACCTCTACGGACTGCCTCCCTGGCTCTTTTGCCATCTTCTGGTTGGGCTCAGCCAAAAGGAGTCCCTGGAAAGAGACTGGGGATTGAGGACAGGGATTCTTGCCTTCGGCCCTGGCTCATCCTCTAGCAGCAGCTCTGCGCCCAGGACCTACAGCTCCCCTCTCTCTGAATTCCATCCTCACTGGGATCCAGGAACATTGGGTCATCCTTTTGTCCTGGTGGCCCTAGCCTCTCACTGCTGCTGATGTCTGGGTGACTCACCATGCCTTGTCTTCCTTTAATCCTGTCTACAGCTCTGGAAAGGGCTCCTTCATGGGAACCACCTGAGTCAATTCTGTGTCCTGTTGAGACCCAACTCATTCAGTAAATTATCGCAAGTCATGGAATATCATCGAGTGTCAGGTTCTTCCACTATGAAATGGAAGTAACAATACTTAGCATCTAGCACAGTGCTTGAACAGGGGCCCTCGATAAATGTTGGCTGCTTGAATAAATGGGTGGATGGATGGATGGATACCCATGGGATTAAAGACAAGATGTTAATGTATTAGGCACGAAATATTGGTTATTATAGTTCTTATTAAGTGGTTAAGTGAATAAGATAATAGATAGTATTAACTATCTTGATATCATAAAACGGGCGTGGGTCAAGGATCAGGAAAATTGAGCCCCAATTTTTCCACTTGTTAATTGTGTGATCGCAGGGAATTTATTTCCTCATTCTGTTCCTCTATATTTTCTCCTATACAACAAAAGAGTTGGAGCTAATAACCTCTGAGGGGTCATCTAGCTTGGACAACCTATCAAGTAAAAAGCATTCCAGATTTGAATTGGAGAATTTAGGGAAGTGCTCAGAGCAGAGGCTGGGACTTGAACAACATAGTAAGAGCTAGAACAGAAGGACAATCCAATGAATACAGATTGGAGGGGGTTAAGAAGGGGAGAGGTCAATCGATTCTGGTGACTAGGAATAAACATTTGGCTGGAACAGAAGTTGCCGTGGGAACTCAAGGGGCCTTGAACATCAGGTTGAGGAACTAGCCCTGTAAAAGGAAGGAATTTGACTTCCTCAAGGCCCCAGAAGCCAGTGGAGAACTAGGATTCTAGCTTCCTGTGCTCTGCACTCTGAGCCACCATCAGGATTCCTGTCTTCATCTCCCGATGACTGCTGCCTTCTCCCTCTTGTGACTCCTTTATTTGAAGGTCACTTGTCAAGTTAGGGATAAGGGAAAATTTATTGAGTGAGGAAACCATTTGCTAAGGAATATTTTTGGCAGTGTTCAAATCTTGGCAAAGAACTTGTTCCTGTCATTATCCTACTTAATTTTTTTTTAAAAGATTTTTATTGGGGGATTAGGGGGATGGGAACAATGGTGGGGAATTGGGGGAAGGGGAACAGACAAGTTGCTGTTGTTTTGTTCTTCAGTCTAGTTGTGGAGGACGTTGCTTCACTGGCCCAAGTTGGCACCATCATTGCACTCTTCCCGGGGGAGGCAGATCAGTCGCCGGCTTCTGGACGGCCGCTCACTGCAGCTGCTGGCCGCTCACGCTGGCTGCTGGCTACACACGGTAGCCCATAGCAACCCACTGCCACAGGAGCTGCAGCCTACGCCGTCGCCGGTGACTCAGGGTAGCCCAGCTCCACGTTGAGCTGTTGTTCAGCATCTTAGCTGTAGAGGGCAGCGTCACTGGCCCTCATATGTGGGATCCGAACCGGGGCCCTCTGGCATCCCAAGCCAGCTCTTGACCATCGCGCCACTTGGCCGGCCCCCTACTTAAATTTAAGAATCAGTTAGTTTGCAAGAAAGTCAAAGGTAAGATAATCCAAAGGAAGCGATTTTTTAAAAAGTTGTTGCAAAACTATAAAACCTGAAAAAAAATGTAATGGGCCTTGAGCAAGAAGGATCCTAAGTGTTAAGTCAAAACACTTGAAAACATTATAAAAATTAAAAGTAAGATTAATAATGCAAAAGTACAGTAAGACACATGGAGTTAGTCGAAAATGTGGCTAGCAGTGTGAGCTTAGGCATGTCTCTTCATTCTTGGACCTCAGTTTCCCCATTTGTCAAGAAGAGGAGTTAGACCTGATGGTGGGTTCTAGAAGCCTCTCCTGCTTAGGCAGGGCTGACAGCTCCCAGTCCACTGCTCTCTTTCCCTCTGTTGAGAACAGCATTCCTGGAAGGGCACAAGAGAACATGCACAAATTTGATTTCGGCTTGCCTGATCTCTGTCCCCTGTGTGGCCTCTCAGAGCGCAGGAGATGGAGAACCGAGGCAGCTGCTCAGCTCTGGCACGCTGTGTGGCTTTGGCCAGAGATGAAAAGCAGTCAGCGCCAGCCTGCAGTCAATCTGGGCCTCTGTGAAGGGGTCATCTAGACATGAGCCAGCTTCACTGCCACTGCCAGGGACAGGACTCGTCATCTCTGGGTGGCCCACTGACCACTTGTCCACACCCCACACGGCTCACACAGCAGTCATTTCAAAATGCTTCTGTATTGTTGGTGTTTTTCTCCAGCTAAAACACGTTGGTGACATCCCCTTGTTGAGCTGAGCAGCGTGAACCCAAGAGACACCTGTCCTGTGAGATTCTCCTCAGAAACCGGGCCACGTCGGCTGGGTGTGGAGAACACAGCCTGCCCTGTTCTCCTCCCCATTGCAGAATCCCAGCTCCAATAGGTCCCGGAGAAAAGAGGCCCATTCAGGCTCACTGAACCCAGAATATTTCCAAAATATAGTTGACCAAAGGGTTTTTTGTTTGTTTGTTTAGTAACACCAAGCAGTGTCCCTCAGAATTGCAACTCCCAACACAATATGCGTTGGGAAGCACTGCTTTATGGGTTAAAATCCAAACTTTCTAGTATTTAGATAAGTCTCGCATCAGTCTGATCCCTGGTAACTCTCAGCATCCCTTCCCATTACCCCTCTGTACATCCTAACGTCCAGTGCCATTGAACTATTGGTTGATAGTTGATGATTTGTGTGTGTGTGTGTGTGTGTGTGTGTGTGTGTGTGTGTGTGCGTGGTGTGAATGCTGCAAAAATATAAATTTGGAGAAAGAAAAGAAAAGACAAGAAAATCAGGGTCTTAAGCAAGAATATTACCTGAAGGATCTTAGGTTTCAGTTCAAAAGCACTTGAAAAGTTAAACTATACTAATTATTCTCCCCTGCCCCTCTTTTTTTGGTCAATAAACGATGTATTTTTCCACCTCTAGGCTTTTGTTGATGTTGTTCCCTCAGTCTGGAAAACCTTCCCCTTTTATTTACCTAAGAAAAGGCTATTCATCTTTCAAAGCTTTACTCAAAACGTCACCTCTTCCACAGACCCTCCCTAGATTCCATACTAAGAATTTATTACTCAGTACTCTGTTCTCACGGCACTTTCCATGAACTTCTATTGAAGCACTTTTCATTCTACTTATCCTGGCAGTTCTGTATAATAGCTGCCAGGTGCTAGGGTTGGGTTGTGTGCAAGGTGTACAAAAAATAATAAAGACCTCCCCTTCCTCTGTGTTTCTGGGTCCCCACCCTCGTCTGGAAGCCCCTTGGATCGTATCTCGGGAACCTTCCCCACATACAGAGTCTGTCTTGGCCACATTGGTAGAACTTATGCACTAACTTGCATCATAGTAAGAAAATCTGTTGAAATCAGAAAGAAAATGATCCTGAGCCTGAAAAGGAAAGAAAATGAGGCATTAATTAGCAACATTTCCCAAATGAAGGGGTTCAATTATCTGGTATTCAAATAGTCAGAAAGGAAATTGAGAGCAATAGGCACAACAGATCCCATCTGAATGGGCAGCACAGATGTCAGAAAGCCCCAGCATTGAAGTTTAGGCTTTTGCTCAAGTCTTTTCCTTCTGGGCCCAATCCTAACAAACCAATGACGTATTAGGAACAGCAGATGAAAAGCGTGGGGTGGTGATACAGAGAACTGCCTAAGTCAGCAGGATGCAATAGCTGACTGGGTGACATTGAATCAGTGCAAAAGAGAAACAGATTTGGGGCCATTGGGTGAAGTAGTTCTCTGAACTTCAACCATTTTCACCTCTGTGGACACTGTAGCCCAGCAATGATAGCCACAGAGATGGCTGAATTATCGAGAGAACATTAGGCAACCTGCCATAACCTCTCTCAGAAGGCAGCAAAGTGTGTATAAGCTATCTGGGAAATGTTTCTTTTAAAAACTGTTTGTTCAAAAGGTTAAGATTCCCCCCAAGATATACTCACAGTTCATTCTTTTTGTTCTCAGGTCTTTGCTCAGATGTCACCTTCCTGAACACTTTGATTTGAATTGCAGCCCCATTCACTCCTGGCATCCCTTAGCTTCCTTTCTTACCAAATTTTTCTTCATTCCAATTACCCCCAAATAATATATATTACTTCGTGTTTGGTGATCATCTTTCTCTCCTACCCCAAGGAGTGCCAACTCCATGAGGCTAGGGCTTTGTCGGTCTGTCTGTTGTGTCCACTGCTGTATCGTGGGGGAACTATGCGTCTGGCATCTAGCAGGCATTCATTGCTTATTGAAAGAAAGCATGAATGAGTAGATTTAGTTATTTGGAAACCACACTTAGATTTTAAACAGTCATTCTAAGGAAATATTGCCTAAATGCAGAAAAACTACATGAGAATCTTTTTCACCTAAGGCACATTCATTCACTGGCAAATGTTTATTAAGGTCAAACAGTGTGCATTAGGAGTTCACTTATTTTGTCCACAGTGACATTTTTGAGTGCCCTCAAACCCCACACATTCCACACACCGTCATCGACACGCTGGAGGCGTGCGTGCGCCGACAGGACCTTCAGGCTCCTCCTGTGACCTGCCTCAGATCTTATCAGCTCTCTTGTGTCAAGGTTTGACAAGCCAGGCCCATGCCTCCCTCAGAAAATTCTTAGAAGTAGGAAATGATGATATTGATTAGAAATGGTAGCGCTTCCCATGAGTGAGCATAGAATCAATATTTAACCACTGTTTATTGTGATGTTGAAGGCAGATATCATATCCTGGAAAGTGCACTGGACATAGGGCCAGAAAACTTGACTGTGTAGCCCTGGACCCATCGCTTAAGAGCCAAACAATCTTGGCAAGTGACTTAACCACAAATACCTCGCTTCGAGGTTTTTTTTCCCCTCCACAGGACTTTGTAAATTATAAAGGGCTATAGAATTTTAAGGAGTCATCATTATTGTGTTAAGAAGTAAAAAGTGCATTACATGACCCCAGAAATAGAGGTGACATCAGATCCTGATTACTAATGACCCTTGAAATGCATGGAAACCCATCTCGATAGCTTGGCCAACTTCACTATTACGTGATTTGCTGTGTGACCTTCACATTTAGGACCTCAATTTCACCATGTACAAAAAAGGATTCTACTAGTTCCAGCATGCTGGGATGGTATCTCTGATTCCGATCACAACTCACAAGGCCTGTAGGTCTGTAACAGTAAATTGGAATGGGATCCAATCCATCTTGCAGCCTTACCCAGGAGCTCTCGAAGAGTGAAAGTGTCAACTTTCTTCATTCATTTATTCACTTATTCATTCATTTACGCATTCACTCATTTATTCATTCCCCCTGTCATTCATTCTTTCAACAAATACTTTCTGAACATCAGTTATGTGACAAAGACTGTACATGATGCTGGAGACAAGTGCGAGAAGACACAGGGACAGTACATCAATGATCCAAGGTGAGTTGGAGGGCGAGTTTTAGAAACACATCATTGTCATACACATTAGGAGCCCTGAGGAGACAGGGGCAAGGTGCGGGGACCACAGAGAAAGGCCTGACTACACTGTCTGGGGGAGACAGAGGCACCTTGTACAGATATGCATTTTGGTGGGGCTTAAGAGGATTGGTGGAAGTTAGCCTGACAGGGGTGGGGGAAAGGCATGTCATACAGGGGTAAGATGTGGAAAGGCCCAGGAACATTTCACTCGGGCGATTTGATAAGCACTATGGTGAATCTATTGTGTGTTGGGTACGGTAGAGGAAAATGAAAGCGGATAGGATAGAGCTGATGAGGGTTAGGTTGTAAAGCGCTTGAGTGCCATGCCCAGGACACATTATAGCACTGTTGAATGCAAACAGGAAAAGCACAGAACATGACCCCTTTGTGTAAAATTGCTTACCTTCACCACTCAGACATTCAGCAGATAGAAAGACGTGCTAAGTACATATGCGACACTGGGAGCGCAATAGCAAGGAGCACAGAATCCCTATCTGAGTAAAACATGGCAGTCAAGTGTAGTAAGTGCAGTCATCACTTATCACACTGATTACAAGAGCACCGGGCGGGAGGCTTCACCTAATCTGGGAGGAGGGATGGGCAAAGGAAGACTTCCCAGGGGAGGTGACATTTCAAGCGGAGTGTCGATGGGTGAATAGAAACTATCTATGTGACTGGAACAGGAAGTGCTCCGAACAGAAGCAGAAGCATGTGCAAAGGCTTGGAGACCCAAGGAAGGTGCTGGAAGACGTCAGTGTGGCTGCGGTAGAGAGCGCAGGAGGGATGTGGAGGGCGCTCAGGGCGTGGGGCCTGTGGGAAGGAATCTGGGGTTCATCCTAAGAGAAGCCATTGGTGCTTTTGAAGCAGGGCGGTGACATGATAAGGTTTGTATTTAGGATCTGTATATTCATATCCATGTAATTGACATTTCCCACTTCACCAGCATGGCACACAAAATAAATTCACCCTTCCTTAATATTCAGATCTTAATGCCCAGGAGCGTTCACCTACCTGATTAGAAGAAAGGCTCTCTCTCCAAGAGTCTCTTGCCCAAATAGTTCTGAAGACCTCCTTGCCCTTTCAGTCTCCTCTGCTCACACCACAGCTCCTTGCCAAGCCCAGGCTGACAGCACATCCCGCACAACCATGTTGATCAACTAGAATGTACCTCCCATGTTTTACTCCATGATAATACAATAATAAAAGCGTATCAGTATATACACTTAAGTGAATATATGTAATCACATAAAAGGCTTTTTGGTCATTGGTCAAAAGAGGTCATAGTGTACATAATTTTATGCATCCTACTTTTTTCATGCAACAGTCCTTTCTGGAAATCCATTCTAGTCATCTGGCAAAGCCCTGATTTTAAAGACTGCGTAACATTTCATGACGTGGAAATAACACACTTCATTCCCCTGTTCCCATGTTTATCGATTCTCACTTTCTTTCTGGTTTTAGCCACTATGAACAGAGTGCTTAGTAAGTGCCCGTTCCAGCGTAATTACTCAATACAATGACGTCACTATTATTCTCATCCTTAGCGAAGGAGTTACGTTGTGGAAAAGTCTAGTCATTTATCACATCCCCATTTAGATAAACTACATTTTTTTTTAGAGACATGGGCTATCTTTAATAACCAAACTAACAACTGTTCTTTCTTTGTTTATACAAAGCCAAAAGGAAATGGGACTTCACTGGAAAACGAAAATAGACATGAAAGTTTACCTCCTCGGTTCCTCTTTGCCCATTTCAAATCCATTTCCTCAGTGAGGCAGGAACTCAGAAGCCAAAGGCTTTGCTCCATAATTGGAGATTCTTGTTTTGTATTTTCTCAAATTGTTTTCAGCTTATTTGTACATCTGATTTGAAAAACTAAAAGAGGGCTCATTAAAGAGATTTCCCTGTTGTGAAAAAGGAACCAAGTTGTAGCCTTCGAATGAAATTAATGAATAAATTCTGTGTCTGTAGGCTCACCCCTGACCTCCCAGGACAGAGGCTGGGGGTGGGGTGGGGAGGTGGGGGACACTGGGCAATTTCTAGTTTGAGGTTCTCATTAAACTCAGCAGCTCTCGATGAAAACTGAGTCTGCACCTTGTGATGAGAGGGCAGTAGCGCAAAATGCAGGCTTGGTGGATTCAGGATATGAGCCATCCTACGCCATTTGACCAAAACGTCAGCCCATGACAGATTTCAAACTCCAGGCTGCAGTGGAATCTTGCAAGTTGGCAGAGGGCCAGGGGCTGGGCCCTGGACACAGCCTGAGCCCAGAATGTGAGAGAGATTCTGGGAGTGAAAAGGCACATACACAGTTTTAATGAAACGGGAAACAGGAACCTCCGTTTGTCTACCGCTTTGTTCCCTTTTTGTCTGGACACCAGTGAGCCAAGGGAAGATGAGGGGGTCCTGTCAAACTGGGCTGTGCCCCAGGGCTACACCAGGCAGAGAAGCTTCAGGCGCACCAGGCTCTCAGTCACTCTCTGCCCCTCCTACCCGCTCATTCTTGGTTCGCTCTACGTGTTAGCAAGTGTCTCACTTCTGACTTTCTGGCGTTTAAACACATTTTTGGCACTTTCAGCAGGAAAATGGTGCAATTAACATTAATACACATCAGTGTCATTAATGACAGCATGGTCTGAACTATGGCTGACTCTATTCAAGTTGAGTGTTTGTATAGGCAAAATATACTTCTCTGCCAGGGCAGAAACAGCCATGAACTAACTGCACATATTAAATAGGTAAGGAGCAAGTTTGACTGGCTGACTCCACAGTCCTGATGAGTTCTTTGAGCACCAGCATGGCTTGGGGACTGCGTATATTGTGTGATGCGAAGACATGATTGTGGATTCAGGGGTTTGTTGAGAGCCTGAGCTCCACTTCTCAGACAGATGCTCAATGGTTTCAAGATGAGAAAGATTCGGGGAACTTTTGTGGCCTTATTGAAAAGCCTCACCCAAAACATCATTTCTCTTATCATATCTAGAAAGAACAGCGACAGAAAATGACAGAATAAAAATAAATCAAACAATATACGTTTAAGTCCTTAACCCTCCGTTGGGCACAACTGATCTCACAGATTGTTTCGAATTTCTGTTGATTTTTATACTGAATTTATGTAATAAACATATATTGTTTTTACTTTGTGGCAAATTAAAAATTTATCCTGAATAAATAATAAGCATGCTTACATGTTATTTTCATTCATTTTCAATTTAAATAAATAAATGGCATACACGCATCTAGTAGATGCATTGCACCTGACAGAGGGTTAATACTGTATTTATTTCCATAGTTTGTTCAATAAGTGTTTTTGTGAACGCCTCTGACACACAAGGAAAATGGTGGTGAACAAAATAGATAGGCTTCTCGCTGTCGTGTTTATAGTCTAGCTGGAGAGGTAGACAATAAATAAGGCACCATGCAAAGAAGTATGTGATTGCAAAGTCATTAAAGTACAAGGTCCAGGTGCTGCTGGAGAGAAGGAACATGGAAGGTCTCTATGAGGGGGTGACATTTAGGATGATGCCTTTGCCCTGGTCACCATGGAGATTATTTAATGTATGTAAATCACCTAGCCTGGTGCCTGGTGCATAACGGAGGCACTGAACAAATATTTGCTGAATCTGACCCAAAGTCGCTCCCGGCCCTAGCATTCCAGGGTTCCTTTCTGGCTTTGACCCTAGAGAACCCCACCCTTGCTGTAGGGGCCTGATGTGGTCTCTCTGGCTGCCTGCACAAGCAGAGAAGGGCCGGGAGCAGGACACTTCATGGGCCCGTGACCGTGACTTTCCTGTGATGCTCACTGGTGTCAGCACCCTCGGTCGGCCAAGAAGGCATGCTCTGCGTCTCTCTGGGAAGAGAACTGTCAGCTCTTTCCCACCCGGCCATTCTAACGACAATAATCATCATCCTGAACTACGTCGATATTTGGAAATCCTTAAATAGAGCTAATCGTCTCTTCACTATGCTACAATTACAAAGTGCATACACATCCGTCCGTGTGTATCAACTGACCATCACATGTAACTTTGTGACCCAGACAAGCAGATACCAAACCACACGGAGACTCCTCGAGAGACAGTGACAAGCCGAGAGTCTCCCAGATAATCAATCAGTGCCCAGGCCTGGGAATCCTGACACCATTCTGGTTCTCCCTCCACCGTGGCCCTCGTGTGGTCTGACCCAGGGGAGGCCCCAGGAAAGGACACCGGCAGAGAGGTGGGTGCTTACACTCTGCTCCTCTTTCATTTTCAAGTGCAAACACCTTGGGTGTTGCATGTTGTCCTCTGCCCAACACTGTGCTAGACCTCATGGAGGCATCAGCTTTGTTGATGGTGGCATTTTAAGGCCTGGAATGGCAGAGACACTTCACAGAGGAATGAGGGGATTTCCAACCACTGCTGGAGACTGACCCTGCATCTGAAGGCATGCCAGCCCTGTGGTAACGTAGTTAACCTTTGAAATGTAATCTGATCTGCCACTGTCTGTCTGGTGGTTTCTGGGCCTCAGTCTGCCAAGGGGACAGCCGAAAAGGCTCAGCTTCCTTCATTAGCCAGGAGTCCCAGAACAAGAGGCAGAGGCCCAGCTGTCACTGAACCTGTCGTGGGTGAAGCCGTTTCTTTGGGTTTCCCTGTTCTCCTCCTTGGGGCATTTCTCACCCACTTCCTCCATGCCTGGCTGGTTGTTGACTGTGGGTAACCCCCAGGGAGGATGCCCCCTAACACGCTCTGCCTTCCACCCAAGAGACTCCCTCAGGGTACCCATTTCTGGATCCCCTACCACCCCAGGCTCCCGTAAGCGTCCACTCCCACATTCAAGCCCAGGATCTCGGGCCTTTCGAGTGCCGTTCTCTTTGCTTGGAATGTCCTTCCTCCTCTGGCCACACTCCAACTCGACCTTCAGATCCCAGCTGGACTATTACTTCCCCAGCAGCCTTCCCTAACCTCCTGTGGCTCTCAGAGCACTTTGCTCTGATTCCTAGTGCCCCAGAGACTTTGGTAATTAGCTCTTGTCTAAATCCCCATGGAACTCTGTTGCAGTTGCAGCGCCTAGGACAGTGCTTGGCACATAGTAGGTCCTCACAGTACTTAATGAATGAATGAGAGTGATGTTCCCTTCCACACCCTTACCCAAGCTTGCATCCAGATCTCTGCAGTCGATCCCCACCCCCCACCCCCACTCAACCCTGTCCCAACTGGCCTTGGATCGTCCGTTGGGAATCTGCAAAATCAGAATCAGGGGCTCTGCAGCTCTCACCTCTGACCACTCCCTGGAAATTCTACTGTCCTCAGGCTATCACCTGCATTGACACCTGTGACATGACACTTAAACTGAAATATGCTGTGCTTTCCTAGGGCCCTTGCTTCTTTCTCCATCTGTCTCTTAATCTGCTGGTCATCACCGTGATGTGTGCGGGACCTCTGAAAATATAGTGCACAGATGTGTATGTCAAGATAGGGTTAGGGTGGGAGCGGGCGTCCCGGGTGCTGCGAGTTAACCCATGAGGAATTGCCGAGGGCCACCTACACTCTTCCTGTCCTTTAAGGATTTAAAGATGAGGAAATCAGTCCTTGCCGGCCAAGAGCCTAGCTTGAGGGTCTGGGGGTGGAAGACAGCACCAGCACAAAGGGCAATTCAAGAATAAATACCAATAAGAGTATGCATCATTTGTTAGACACCTACTATGTGTGGGGCACTTCATAGGCACCATCTCTCACATGTATAATGACCTTACGATTTGTGAATCAGTACTAGTTCATAGGCTACAAAATTGAGATAAATGAGCTGCCCTATATATCAGAGAGTACAAGTTTCTGGAATCAGGATTTGAAACCAGACTGCCAAGGAATGACCACAACTTATTCCTTATCAGGATGTCACTTTGGGGGTGACTAATCTTAAGAGGGCATGTGTGTTTTTTCTCCCAGTCCCAACTGGCTCGAGTTCTCTTCCTCTCTAGGACCCTCAAACAGTAGAGCCAGTGGGATGGGACCCTCAGCGACACCCCACAGCTCTTTGGGCTGCCAAGAACACCTGTGTCTAATTTAGGTGGTGACTCAGAAGTCCCATTCCGAAGTAGGAAACACAGGCCCGCACAAGCTGTGGTCCCCTTCTTCCACATCATAGCAATACACCCAAACTTCCAATCCTGTGTTCTGTGATTGGAAAGAAGCAAAGCAGTGACACTGGAAACAGCTGTTCCCGGCCTAGACCTTGTACCCAAATTACGTCAGCCGGTGCAAATCAACATGCCGACTGTTAAGTGAGAAAGGCTGAGAAAACACGACTCATTAAAACTTAGTGAGTGGTCAGGCTGTGCATGCGTGTGTGTGTGTATTTTTAGTTTGTGTGTGTGTGTGTGTGTATATATATATATATATATATATATATAATTTTTTTTTAAAGATTTTTATTGGGGAATTGGGGGATGGGAACAGCGCTTGGGAATTAGGGAAAGAGGGACAGACAAACTGCTGTCCTTTTGTTCTTAAGTTTAGTTGTGGAGGACGTTGCTTCACTGGCCCAAGTTGGCACCATCATTGCGCTCTTCCCGGGCGAGGCAGATCAGTCGCCGGCTTCTAGATGGCCGCTCAAAGCAGCTGCTGGCCGCTCACGCTGGCTGCTCACGCTGGCTGCTGGCTACACACGGTAGCCCATGGCAACCCACCGCCAAAGGGGCTGCAGCCTACGCCTTCGCCGGAGACCCACGGCAGCCCAGCTCCAGGTTGAGCTGTTGTTCACCATCTTAGCTGTGGAGGGCAGTGTCACTGGCCCTCATATGTGGGATCTGAACCGGGGCCCTCTGGCGTCCCAAGCCAGCTCTTAACCAACGTGCCACTCGGCCGGCCCAGTTTGTCCATATTAAGAAAAAAAATCTACCTGCGGAGTTTTCACCTTTACTTTCTCAAACCAAAAAAGATCACACAAACTGTGAATCCGTTGGGAGGACTTGACAACCCCATCTCGAGTGTGAGGCCTAGCAAGGACTTCTCTTTTCTCTTTACCACTTGGTGTCCCCAGGGCATGCCTCAGTGGCTGCAGACAAAGTTTTATGTCTTCCATTGAGTAAATAAATCTACAGTTAGAAGCGGGACTTTATTCTAGGTCTATTTGGACAGAGACCCCATTTGTTTGAAAATGAGTCTGTTTAAAACTAATGCCAGCCACTCCCCCCACGGGTCTTTGAGCAATCAGATGTCTCTGGAATCCACTGAGAATGACACACGACGGCAAAATTCCACCGTCTTACATGACAGAAAATGTGACGTGGGGAGAGCACACTGGCCTGGGATCAAAGGGCCAGCCAGGCGTGTCCTCACTCTGGGCCCCCTCTGTGAGCTTGGCCGAGCCGCTCTCCTCCTGTGGGCTGGCCGGTGAGCCTGAGGTCTCTTCCTGCAGCCCATGGCTCGCTCATGAAGTGCTTCCTTCAGCAGACACAGCGCAGGGCTCTTTTGAGGTCTCTCTGTGGCATTTCTGGAATGTCCGTCTTGCCCAGTTCTGCTGTTCTTTCTCCTTAGCGTGAAGGCAGGGAAATAAAGAGGCCTATTTATGCCGGTCTGGGCTGCGAAGGGGCTCATCTCATGCTGAGTATTTAAGACTGTTCGTGTTTCAGGGACAACCTGTGAATTGCCTGGCGCCTCTCCAAGGGAGTGGATGGAGAGCTGGCACCACCTTGCACTTGACACTGGCTGGGCACTACCTCCCAGCCACGGGCGCCTGCATGCCAGGCACCTCCCACCAGCAAAGCCGCAGAGCTCCCTGCGTCTCCTCCTGGCACTTAGGGCACCGAAGAGCTCGCCGTCTGGCTTTGCGGGGTCAGTGCCAGGCTGGCAATGGCGACTTCTCTAACGAGAATGGTCACCAGCCACCAGACAGCCCCCTAGAGTTGATGGCGTGCTTTTGTAGGCAACAACTCATTCTCTCCTCGCAAGACTAAGAGGTGTAGGTGTTTCTCTCCGTAATTTAATAAAGAGCGATAGCTTCAACACATCCGTTTTGTACAAGATAACAGGCAGTTCTAGACAACCTTTGGGGTGTTTGCCTCCCCACCATATTCCCTGTGCTTTGACAGCTAGGCCTACCCACAGCCATGCTCACTCAGTGCGACCTTTCCTCACACAAGCTTTAGTTAATTGGACTAGAGACAAATGATCCAAGCAGAGCCAGTCAGGTATTCTCTTTCGAAATTTTGATGCTTGATTCAGAAATGCTTCTAATCCTCTATGAGGCTCTGGAATGGGAAGGCCCCTTCTGCCAGGCTTGGGGCAGCCACACTTGCCACACAAACACAGAGCGATGGGAGGTCACCTACAGAGCAAACGACGAAACTGTCCGCTGGTGACCCCTAGGACCCCGGAGAGACAGCTCTGACAGCTTCCCCCCATTTCTAGTTCCAGCCACTCTTCAGGCCCTTTGTTCCCTGAAATATGCCTGTATCTTTTTGTAACAGAATGTTCTACTAGG
Organism: Hipposideros armiger; assembly: GCF_001890085.2. Classification (NCBI taxonomy): domain Eukaryota; kingdom Metazoa; phylum Chordata; class Mammalia; order Chiroptera; family Hipposideridae; genus Hipposideros; species Hipposideros armiger. Next base: position 1,681,639 of record NW_017731487.1, on the reverse strand, counting down.
GCTTAAATTTATGTAACACAATGGCCTATTAGAATTAAAAAAATAATTTTTTTTAATGGAAAAGTTTCCCAGCTGCTATCTGGAGAGAAAAAGGCGAAAGGTCACTGTGGGGCCAGTCCTAAGTGGCCACTTATACCATGAACAACAGGCCCGCTTTCATCTGGCAAAGCCAGACCCTCCGGTGGTGTGCAGAGCTCCAGGATGGGGGGGCGGGGTTCAGTGTGCAGAGTGACCCAGGAAACTTGAGCAAAGGAGAGGGCCCCTTCTTCCCAATATTCAGAGATAGGGAGAGATATTGAGGTAATTAATCCAGGCTATCCCAGCCAAAAGCAGTGTCACAGGACAACAAGGTTATGAACTAGCTACGGTGTCTGTAAGAAAGACACCAAGCAAAGCAAGCAAGCAGTGGTGCTGTTCTCCTGATTTCTAAGAGCATCCAGGTACCTCTGTCCAGGTTCAGGCCATGAGCCTGGGCTTGCGCAGCCCTTCCAGCCTCCCCCTCCCCGAGCACACGGGGCTTTCTGGACACAGACGAGGAACCACTGGGCTTCCTCAAGTCAACCCTGCCGTTTGAGACCTGGCGTCAAACTTTGAAGTAAGCCCCACCCCCACCCCCAGTTCCACTTCAATAACATCACCTTTCTTGCTTAAATTAGATTGGGTGAGACTTTGTTCCTGTGATCAAAGGACCCTTGTCCACGTCACAAATGGCGGGGGTGAGGGTGGGAGATGCTGGACCCAGACCCAGGTCTGTCAGGCTCAAATCCCAGTGACCTTAGGCCAGAGGTCTTTCCACAGCGAAACAGCCCCTCAGTGCTGCTAAATGGCTCAAGTCACTTTTCTCAAAGGAGGTTCAGGATTACTCCCCCCGGGGGCTTGGTAGAAATGGAGAACCCCAGGCCCCAGACCTACTGAGTCAGAATCCCATTCAACAGCTTCCCTAGTACCTTGGGGAAGCACTGCTCCATATTCAACCCCCACGTCCCCTCAAGGCAGAGCGGAGGACTGAACAGACGTTTCCTATAGGACAGGAGGCAGGTGCCCGCCGTCTCAGGGCTCCTTTTACTTTAGGGACCCCTAAAACACAGGGTCCTCCTAATTCTGACATGTGGTGGAATCAGCTTTTCCTTCAAAAGAATGGTCCAGGAGGAAGGGGGCGCGCGGAGGGGTGGGTGGTGACTGCTAATAGGGATGAGGTTTCTTGTTGGGCTTATGGAAATATTCCGGAATTAGAGGTGATGGCTATACAACTCTGATGACACTAAAACCCCCTGACTTGTACACTTTAAAGGGGCACATTTTATGGGCTTTGAATTATATCTCAATAAAAGTATTTTTTTTAATATGGTGTAAAAGTTGAGAAAGAGAAACAATAAACCTCAGTAAAATTAGGTCCAACTTGTTCTCTAAGACCCATGATTTGTAGGCAGGGAGCCTTTGTCTTTATTCTGTGTCTCATGGTTTCTCTTCACAGAGCTGTCCGGAAGCTCAGACGGGGCAATGGGTGGGAAGTGACTTGCAAAGGAACAAGTGAGGGTCCAAAGCAGGGAGCAGGGATGAAAAGCAGCCCCTCCCAGCAGCCACCCCAAATGCCTCCCTACTTCTCAGACCCTTCCCTGCCTGCCTTGCCCTTAACCTCCATATAACTTCCTCAGACAACCAGACCACTGGGGAGACGTACGTAACTTTTACATTTCTTTGCGATGCCAACTGTGGCTGGCTGGATACTGTACTGCATTTGCTTTTAAAGAACATTGTTTTAAAAAACAAAACCTTTAGAAAACTGAAGGTGTAGTCACCAAGACCCTAGATACCAAGAGCTGGCACGGCCTCGTGGGGAAATTCCTGGACTTTCAGACCCCCAGGGCAAGCCTTACCTCGTCCACCCCCCAAGTTGACATCTGTCCCCAGGCTCTCCTGGCAGATGCTGAGTAATATTTACTGAATGCACGATTGTTGCCCAAACTTAGAGTTATTAGGAAAAAAACACTTGAGGAAATGAGAACATTTGGTAAGGAATGAATCCTTGGGCTGAGGAAAGCTACACTCACTTTCTGATTCAGGGGAGCCTGGCCACCAGCTTCCCTGGAGAACGGCACGTACTCCCCCTCGGCCGGGTTACAGGCATCGACGGCCCATTTCACCACGCTCAGTGCTCGAAGCCACCCAGAAAGGGCTTATGCAGGCTTGGGTGTCATCTGGGGGAAGGGGGCGGGTGTCATGGGTTGAAATGCTCCCCACCCCCATTGTTTTATTATGAGTTTGCATATAAAACAGACAGAATCCATCCAAGATTAGCCCTCTGCCTGAGTTTCTGGGTCGAGTGATAAAGCACAAATATTTCCCTTTCCGAGACTCTCTGAACTCTCCGTAATATTTCCATGGCTGTCACTCTCCTATTCACAAAAATAAACTCGGCTAAACTAAGCTTCCCTTCCTCCTCTGCTCTTTCAAGCCTTGGGGTATCTGAAATAGCCGTGTTTGTTGTGGCAGCACATGGTGACATTGTTGGCTGTGATAAATGGTCCCTCCCCCAAAATGGTCACTGCACCTCCTGGGAACTTTCCTGTCGGTACCCTGATGAGGGAGAGTCTCGAGGGTCCTGGGCAGGGACTGCCTGGCCCCAGCCTGGCTCCTTCTCCTTAATGGAATGAGAGAGAACAGGTTTAAGGAGTCAGATTGGGCCTCTGTGTCTTTAGTCCACTCGTGCTGCTATTACAGAGTACTATAGGTTGCGGGGCTTAAACAACAGACATTTATTACTCACAGTTCTGGAGGCTGCAAGGCCAAGATCAAGGTGCCAGCAGATTTGGTGTCTGGTGGGAGCGCTTTTCCTGCTTTGAAGGCTGTCCTCAAGCTGTGTCCTCACCTGGGGGAATGGGTGAGGGAGCTCTCTGGGGTTTCCTTTCTAAGGGCACTGATCCCATTCATGAGGGCTCCACCCTCATGACCAATCACCATCACACTGGAGACTGGGTTTTCAATCTATGAATTTTGGCGGGTTCACAAACATTCAGCCTATAGCACCTCGTTAAGCAACTCATTAACCATGCAACCCTGGGCAAGTTATTTTACTTCTCTGAGCCCCAGGTTCTGACCTTCATTTAGTTGAAATGAGAAATAAATAATATGTGAAAAGGTGCTTGGCTCTAATCAGACTTTTAATAAGTGATAATTCATTATTATTAGCCTCCTTGCCCAGGCGGGGAAAGATGTCCTGGGGAGGTAACGTACAACATGGTGACAATAGTCACCGATACTGTATTGTACATGTGAAAGTTGCTGAGAGGGTAGATCTTAAAAGTCTCTTCACAAGAGAAAAAATTTTGTAACTATGTGAGGTGATGTCTCTTAACTAGATTTATCGTGGTGATCATTTCATAATATTGGGTTGTCAGAAAAGTCATGATGTATTTTTTTTCTATGTTTTTCGTTGCAAAAATGCGTCATGACTTTTCCGACAACCCAATATATACATATATCAAATCATGCTGTATACCTGAAATGAATATAATATTATCAATTATATCTCAATAAAAAAACACAATGGAAAAAAGTGAATGTGTTGTTTATAAAGAAAAAAAAACCCAACTCACTGCATCATCCTAATGCTTCTTATTGTGCTTCAGGCCGAAAAAAATATTTTCTTTCTGCCCTAGCTCTTGGACTAGCATTTGGAGACCAAATAATGGCTGACAAGTGGTCAGAGGTAACACAAAATTTCAACCCCAGGAGCCAAACTTGTTGATATATACCTTGCTTCTCTGTCAAACCATCTCCTGGGCTCAATGACTCCCAGGATCAAGAGCAAGGCCATGTCCTTTCATCCCACACCCAGCTCCCTCACTAATCAAGGCTCATCTCTCCACACTGGACCTGTCTCCTTAGTGGAAATGCTTACCTTCTTGCTAAGGCTCTGCCACACCTTGGGCGGTTGGAAGACCACTTCTGCGCTTGTGTTCAGCTCTGATGGGTGCTAGCCCGATACTTCCAGCCAGATTCAAAGGAGCTTTCCAATACCAATGATGCAAAGGGACACACTTAGGAATAAACAATATCAGGGAAACAGGGTGACTGGTCACTGAGAAGCCCAGTGACGTACTGGGTACCTCGATTTCCCTGTATGTATGCATGGCAGTCTTCTAGACTGACATTTTGGAACCCAGCAATCCTAAAAGCTGATTATTATTATATAAAGGGTTCCCGAGTTTGGGTCTAAACTTCCTGGATGCTAAAACAAACGGAGGAACATAGCATTGGGTTACAGTGTTTTCTTTTTCTGACAAAAGACTACATACAAAGATTTGCAAGAGCCCGACATTTTCCTGGAATGAAGCTCCTGCCCAAACTTCCGCTGAGTGTCGCTGTAAAAGAGAAACTGGGTTATGGAGTGGATTGTGGCTTCCATCACAGTGTCACCCAAGGCCCACCGATGCTGTTCAAACAGATGATGCTTGGAGGGCATTTCCCAAAGGGCAGAGGTCACCGGGAACATGCTAATTCAAGGAAGATATTTCTGCCTTGGTGTCCCTGCGCTGTTAGGTAAGTACAGGAAGAACCTAATAAAAACATGGCTACACCTACACCCAGCACACCGTAGCCCTCAGCATGGCTTTGCTGCAAGGACCCAGTGTCTGTACTATGGCTTGTGGATGGCTGACATTTTAGTTTCAGAAAACACATACCCACATATACGTGTGCGTGTAGTTACATATGTATATGTGTTTTGTGATTATAAAAACAATATTTGTCTTCTTCTTGCAGGGCTTGTTGGAGCCTTTAGTGTTCTACAATTATTATACATTTCTAAAACCCGGATATGGGTACAATGTTTAACTTTAGAATATATTCCTGCAGACATTGTATAGAAATTGTGTTCTGAGAAACACGCCTAGGTAAATGGCACTTAGCATATCATAGTATATCTTATTAAAAGTATCAGCCATTAAATGTCTTTCAAGTGTATGATTTTTAATGGCTGCATGCTTTACCAGCGTATGCCTGTTCTAAAGTCCTAGAGGCAGAATCAGTGGGGGGAAAAAGCCTTTTTCAGATCTTTATTGGGTATTGCCAAATTGTCCTCCAAGGAGATTGTGTTAATTTAGTATACAGTAGTATAAGAGCCTAACAATTCATAGTTTTCACCGGCACTGGGTACATTATTATTTTTTTAAATCTCAATGTGAAAGGTGAAAAATGCTACCTTGATTTTTTTAAATTTTATTTTATGTTTGCTTTGCTTACCAGATATGGTAGACAGAATAATGATCCCCAAAGATGTCCGTGTGAATACGTTACCTTACATGGAGAAAAGTGCTTTGCAGATCTGAGTTTACGATTCTGAGATGGGAGGACTATATTGGATTATTTGGATGGGCCTACGTATAATCACAAGGCCCCTTATAAGAGGAAGGTAGGACTGGCGGGGCCAGAGACTGTAGTAGGAGATGTGACAACAGAAGCAGGAGGTTAGTGTGATGGGAGGAAAGGGTCACAAGCCCAGGAATGCAGGTGACTTCCAGAAGCTGGAAAAGGCAAGGCAACCGGTTCTCCTCTCAGAGCCTTTGGAAGGCCAACACCACGATTTTAGCCCAATGAGGTTGATTTTGAATTTCTCACCTCCAGATAACCAGAGGATACATTTGCATTGTTTAAAGCCACCGAGTTAGTTGTGGTAATTTGTTTCAGCAGCAACAGGAAACCAATACACCAGATTATCCAAAATATATAAAGAACTCCCATAAATCAAAAAGAAAGACCATTAGAAACATGGGCAAACAATGGGACAGATCCTTCACCATAGGATATGCAGTTGGTCATTAAGCATATGAACAGGTGATCAACCTCATTAGTTAGTCAGGATATATATGCAAATTAAAGCCATACTCTCCAGAATGACTACATTTTAAAAATCTGATAATACCAAGTGCTGACAAGGTGTAGAACCTCAGGAGTTTTTGTCCACTTCTGGTGGGAGAAGGAACAGGTGTGATCACTCCAGAAACAGTCTGGCTTTATCCACTAGCATTAAAAGCAGATATACCTGACAAGCAGCAATTTTATTCCTAAGTATATATCCACCAGAAATGTGTGCCCACCAAGAGGCATGTGCACAATATTCATAACATTATTTATAAGTGCCCCCAAACTGGAGGCAACCCAACATTTCATCAACATTAGAACAAATAAAAATAATTACGGTGTATACTCACACAGTAGAATACTACACAGCAAGGAAAATGGAGGAACTGCGGCTAACGCAACAACATATGAATTCTCACAAGCATAAGGAAGCATAAGCAGCAAAAGGAAGCAGACACAAAAGAACACATACTTTAGATTCTATTGATAAAACCTTCTTGTTTTGTTTTTTAAAACAGGCACAACTAAGAGGTAATGAGAGACAGAATCAGGGTAAGGGCTCACTTTGGAGAGGAGGCAGAAAGTCATGATTGAGAAGAGGCAGGAGGGGCATCTAGGGTTTGACAACGTTCTAGTTCTTGACCTGGGTGATGGATGTTGACCGAACGGTCCACTTATTTTTGTGCCCTTTTCTGTGTGTACAGCATACTTCACAGTAAAATGTTAAAAAAAAAAAGCCTTGATGGGTTTTTTAAATGGACCGTTTATTTTAACTCACAGTGAATTATGATGATGGTTTAGTTTTGCTCAATTCATTTTTTAGCTTAGTGTTAAAAAATAAAATAAAATAAAAGACTTTTCTAGTCACTGTAACAAAAATATTTTCAGTCGAGTCTTTCCTTTTGCAGTGTAGGAGGCCGCCGGCCACTCAGGAAGGTCTATTGCACACAGGCTGCTTTGGGTTTGTCTATCATTTAAATGTTTTAAACATGTTTATTTACACCAAGTAGCCCGTGCTTAAAAAGTACTGATGTTCCTTCAGGACCATCGGGAACATCAGCTCTTATTTGGGTGAACAGAAGTTGATCGCTACTCACTATTCTTTGAAAAGGGTACTCTGTTGTATGCATACCACAGCCCCAGTTGGCTATTTATTATGGTTAAAGGCACTGAACTTTCTGTAGTCAAATAATGTGATTATATCTTTGGTAATCCAGTGCTTCCTAAAATTATTTGACCATGTAACCCTTTCTGGAACACACGCTGAAAAACATTGAATTACTTCATTCTTCTAATTTTACAGTTACAGAAATTGAGGCCAAGGAGCAGAAATGACCAGCCCAGGGTCACACAGTGAGTTATCGTTAGAGCCCCTGAGTGCTGGGTCGCCTGGAAATGAGCGATCACTCAGCCAGCAGTCATACTCACCGATTCTTGAGTGTTTAAATAAGAAGTAGAGAGCACAATAAAGCAAATACCCAGGTCCCCAGCACGCAGCTTAAAAAAATAAAATATTGCACATATAATCCAAGAGAACCCGTCATTGGTCACATCCTGCTTTCTTCGCCATAGAGGTAACCACTGTTATGAATTTGGTGCTTATGACTCCAATACATGGGTTTGTACTTCTACTACTATATTACTTTGCTAGGGTTGCCATGACCGGGAGACTTAAAACAAGCAGACATTTATTCTCTCACAGTTTTGGAGGCTGGACATTCAAGATCAAGATGTCGGCAGGGTTGATTTGTTCTGTGGCCTCTCTCCTTGGTTTGCAGATGTCCACCTTCTCCCTGTGTCCTCTTTTCTCTGTGCATGTACATCCCTGGTATCTCTTTTTTTTTTTTTTTAAGATTTTTTATTGGGGAATTGGGGGATGGGAACAGACAGGTTACTCTCCTTTTGTTCTTCAGTCTAGTTGTGGAGGGAGTCGCTTCACTGGCCCAAGTTGGCAC
>NW_017731487.1:1657225-1666002 GCF_001890085.2 Hipposideros armiger | reverse complement strand
CTCTAGGGGCCCATGGCCAAAGGTGAGTGACAGATCAGGGGTCTTCAGGGCCAGCCTAGGCCCTGGCCGTCCACAGCAAAGCCCTCTCCTTGCAGGGCAGAAAGAACAGCCTCAGGAACTGAGGAAACAAGGGAGTGTAACCCTTTACCACGCTCCTCCCTGTCTGTTTGTGACATAAGGATCAAGCCACACCAGCAGTTAACCAAAGTCCTAAGGTTCTGATCTGGGACTCAGAGCCTCTAACTGCCCCGTTTTGTCCTATTGCAAAAGCTGGCCGTGTGGGCCGGTCCCTGAGCTGTGTCCCAGCCACACCCCATCCCCAGCCCTCAGCTGCCTCCGAGCCCAGTGGGCAGAGCCTCTAAGCCGAGGCTTACTGGAGAGGCTTGTCTTCCTGTTAGAGTCCCTCTGCCTCTCCCTACGGGACAGGGTGATAGACGCAGTCAGAAGATCAAGGAACACGCTGAAAACCAGGAAGCCTGAAGGAATCAGAACCCAGGGGGAAAAGCATTCGGAGTCAGGATGAGTAAGCAACCTCGTCTCTGGGCCTTCGTTTTTCTTTTCTGAAAAAGGCGATCTGGTCCGACACACAGCTGTGATAAAATAATACAGGGACTCAGAGTAACAACATCCACTCAGGAGAGGCTCCAGTTTCTGTATTGCCCTGAAGCTAACTCAGCTTGGAGGGGCTTTTTTTAAGAAGAAGAATGCAAATGTACAAATGCAAAATTAAATATGAAAGGGAATATTTACTTAGGAGAAAGAAGTCATATCAAATTACAATTAAAAAGCCAACAAATACTACGAACATCACAAAAATCCAGAAAAATAACTATGTATTTTATTCATTGACTTACATGCTTCTATAATACTTTTTCTTTTTTCTTTTTTTTTTGCTGCATACACTTTGATAGCTTCTTCCTAGGATGGTGATTTTGTAATAGCATTTTCTATAGAGAGACCATAAAGTCAATTCAGTCTATTCCCTAGCACAGATGCTCCGTTTGTTTTTTATGATTGATAGTTTTGAGTAGATGTCAGTGAGAAAGAAATTCTCTGCTTGCAGTTTTACAAACCTATGGCTGGAAGAATTTTCCATGGACTTATTCTGACTCGCCTCCCCTCCAAACCCCATATTTAAATTTTTTACAGCCAGGATGCATTCATTTTACAATATGGCTCTTAGCCTTGCAGTTTTCTGTCATGATGCCTGGTGAGTCCACACAGCAGGTCCTAGGAGGAGGCCCAGAAGCCATTTCTACACCAGAGTGGCTAGCAATAACTGAAAGGGGTTTTGAAATGTCATTATGTGCCACTAACCCAAACACAATGTGTCTCTGGGCCCACTTCTAATATTGATGCAGCCCGGGCTTATGAATAGAGGCCCACGTCCCATGTGTTAAAATAAATACTTCAAAGTTACCAATCAAGCTAACAAACTGTCAGGTAAGTTATATTCCATCCTTCTACCCTGATAGTCTGCAAGGCCAGGTTCAAATTTCAAATTCTCAGAAGCCTGAGTTCCATGTTAGAATGTGTAGGCAGAGCTGCCGCTCCCCCAGCTCACTGCCTGTCTCTGTCTCCTCAGGAGAAAGCATCATATTTGTACTACGAGGGGCTTGCATGTGCATGTGGACACCCCAGATTCCGTGTCTATGATCCGCTGCTCCCTTGCAAGCAGCCACTTGGCCACCCCTCAGGCCTAGGGCTGTGCATGCCAGACTGTGTGCGGGTCAGCCTTTGGGAGGACATATGGGCAGAGGCTCGTGCAAGCCCTGGGTAGCAGGGCTGACGTCGTGGCAGGGAATCCCACGTCCCATTTGTCCAGTCTTCTGATTAGCAAATGCCGAAACGGAGTTACGGATGCCAGAGGTTTGTGGGGAGCAATGTTTGTGAAAGATAAAGGGAGAGGAAGTAGGATTGGGCAGGAAAGGTCTTCCTGCTGATCTCACAGGGCTGATGTCAAACCTGTGAAAGTTTCCTTTTTCAAGGGAAGGAGCAGAACTGGGGGTGGAGAGCCTCACACGGCAATGTCGGTCTTGNATGCTTCTGCATGTGTGTATGCATGCATCTGTGTCTTTCCCCAGATCAAGTACCTCATGATGGCTGATAGCCAATTGTCCACTCCAGGCTTTATTGTAGAAGCGTTTTAACCATATCAAGATACTAACTGAACTCTTTCTTGGACTCAGTCCTAAAGGCCTGTGAGATACAAATTTATTGGTGGGTTTAGTCCGATATTAACTTCTGGTGCAATTAGGTATGGTTACTGGGGAGGACCATGTAGTCCAAACCTGCTGCCAGGACCCAACCCTGTGGATGTGATCAACAGCCCCAAAAGTGGGCACTCTGGGCCGGCGTGGAGATCACATTGGGACCGATTTTAGCCAGGCAGCTCGCTTTGCCCTCTGACCTCAATAGTCACAGACAGGCTGAAATCGCTAAGCCCCTGTGCTCCCTTGCATTGCAAATGCGGCAACTGAGAGCCTGTGCTGACATGAGAACCCCGTTCGTTCCTGAGCTCACCTTGGTGCAGACCTTGGGAGGCACAGTCTGGCCTTCAAGGATCCTACATCCTAATGGAGGACGAACAAGCAGAGTGAGAATGCAACACACTGTGAAACGCGATTAAGACCATCTGTGTTTCATAAGAGAGGCTAGCAGCTGTTGGATGATGTTTCTGTACCAGGTGTTTTATATACATTATCCTCACACTTCACAACAGATTTGCCAGAAAAGATTCTTATATACCCATTTTACAGATCAGAAGGCTGATGCTCAAGGAGATTAGTTCTCCTCCAAAACCACATTTCTGGCATGTAGGGACATTTAGGATTTGATTCCAAGTCTTGTGAGTTCTAAAGCCAGTCGTGTTCCCAGAATGATGTGTCACCTTCTAAGTAACTAATAGATCACACAAGTAACACCTTAGTAATTCATAAACTGTATGATTCAGGAATGCCATGAGAGGCTACGTGATGCCAAACCATTCAATAAAACAGAGCAGCACTCCATCAGTCATCAGCAGCCCAGACTCTAGTCTAGACTGATTCCAGTCGCGTATGGGATGGGAAGACTTCACTAAGTTAATTCGCGGTTCTCATCTTGTGCTTATTTATTGCTCTGACAATCACCCAGATGCTTGTGTTGACTTGGTCCAGGCTTATGGGGCAAACCAACAGTGACATGGAGGAGGAGGAGGACCTAGATGCTTTGAGCTCAGGGTCTCTGATTGAGGCAGGGAAACAAGCCAGGCCCCGCGAGTGGTGGGTGTGCCTACTGTGTAAGAGGGGTGAGGGTGGAGGAAATAGAGCTGGACTTCGAGTCCCAGTACCTGGCTCCTCGCTCTAGTCCTGCCTCGTAACGATGCTGGGACTCGGGTAGAGTCACTCCTTGCCCTTAGGCTCCAGCTTCCACATCTCTAAAATGGTCTCATTCAATCCGACTGACTCCCTGTCTGCACTGTAATAATAATGACTATTAGCGTGTGACAATAAAAGTTACCATCTAATGAAAACAGTTAAAGCTTACTGGCGCTCACATTTATTTCCCCACAAATACAAGAGATGGATCCTCTTATTAGCCCCATTTTACAGATGAGGCAACTGAGACCCCAAAGGGTGAAAAAGTGTGACCAAACCACATCAGCACTGGTCTACTGGCCGGGATAGTCTATCACTTGTAAAACGGACATTATTGTCATGCAAAACCCTAATCCAGGAAGCCCAGGGTGTGAACTATGCACAGTGGGTGGCTGGGGTAGGAGGTGGATGCTCTGAGCCCAACTGCCTCACCTTCCTCATCATCACTAAGGAAACAAGCGCTCCCTTGCTGTTTCCATGGAAACCATTGCACCTTCACCATGGAGACAGCCAACTGGAAGGCAGCTCCTTGAGTGGGAGCCGTACCTGCCGTACCTGCGGAGGGAGAGGGGAGAACCTGCCTCCAGACACTCCTTTGTTGCCCTGAGGCAGCATCCAGGAGGAGCCCAGGCCTGGAAATTCCCCCTCAGCTGAGGAATGCGGAGGCACTCCTGGAGCTGTGCAGAAACACAACGCCAAAGCCAGGATGTCCCCGGAGGAACATAAGTTAGAAGAATTGTTTTCTGAATTTATTTCTAGCGCTGCCTTTCCTTCAGTCCGCCATTGTCCAGATCAAAGGAAATGCCCAAATTTCCATGTCTCACAAGTGCTGGAAATCTGCCAGGCCAGGTCCTCTCTTCATCTAATTTTGCTTCCAATCTGCTGGGTGACATTGGGTAAACTCAACTACCTCTCCCGGTACCTACCAAATGGATTGGATGGGCTATCTCAGTGGCCCTTGGGCTGCCAGATCTCTAGACCAGGACAAGTTCTTTTAAAAAGCAGTCTCTAGGGGCCCATGGCCAAAGGTGAGTGACAGATCAGGGGTCTTCAGGGCCAGCCTAGGCCCTGGCCGTCCACAGCAAAGCCCTCTCCTTGCAGGGCAGAAAGAACAGCCTCAAGAACTGAGGAAACAAGGGAGTGTAACCCTTTACCACGCTCCTCCCTGTCTGTTTGTGACATAAGGATCAAGCCACACCAGCAGTTAACCAAAGTCCTAAGGTTCTGATCTGGGACTCAGAGCCTCTAACTGCCCCGTTTTGTCCTATTGCAAAAGCTGGCCGTGTGGGCCGGTCCCTGAGCTGTGTCCCAGCCACACCCCATCCCCAGCCCTCAGCTGCCTCCGAGCCCAGTGGGCAGAGCCTCTAAGCCGAGGCTTACTGGAGAGGCTTGTCTTCCTGTTAGAGTCCCTCTGCCTCTCCCTACGGGACAGGGTGATAGACGCAGTCAGAAGATCAAGGAACACGCTGAAAACCAGGAAGCCTGAAGGAATCAGAACCCAGGGGGAAAAGCATTCGGAGTCAGGATGAGTAAGCAACCTCGTCTCTGGGCCTTCGTTTTTCTTTTCTGAAAAAGGCGATCTGGTCCGACACACAGCTGTGATAAAATAATACAGGGACTCAGAGTAACAACATCCACTCAGGAGAGGCTCCAGTTTCTGTATTGCCCTGAAGCTAACTCAGCTTGGAGGGGCTTTTTTTAAGAAGAAGAATGCAAATGTACAAATGCAAAATTAAATATGAAAGGGAATATTTACTTAGGAGAAAGAAGTCATATCAAATTACAATTAAAAAGCCAACAAATACTACGAACATCACAAAAATCCAGAAAAATAACTATGTNTCTAAGGATATCGGACCTATTGGATCAGGGCCCACCCTCATGACCTCATTTTCAATTAATTAACTCTTCAAAGGCTATCTTCAAATACAGTCACATTCTGAGGTACTCAGGGTGAGGACTTCAACATAAGACTTTTGGGGGGACACAATTCAGCCCATGACAACCACCTATGGACTCATTCTCCTGTGGATAGAGCTTTTTCTATTATAAACAATGCTTCAATGAATATTCTCATACAAAACTGTGTGTCATTTCTCACTAGAGCTGAGTGTACATGCCTAGGAGTAGGACTGCTTAGTTATTTGGGTTGTTTATTGACTAGACCACCCTTTTCTTATCGATCCACAAAGTCATGTTTCAAGTTGCCAAATACCTATGAGAGTCTGAGTTCACCAGCTTGTGGGTCTGGTTGTCTCCCTGCCAGTTCATAAAGGAGAGGGCCTCTGCTTCGGGTTGAAGTCCCCACCCCCGCCACCACCCAAAGTCTTATGTTATAGTCCTTACCTGCCAGTACCTCAGAATGTGACCTTATTTGGAAATAGGTCATTCTGGGGTAGGGTGGGACCCTACTCCAACATGCCTGATGTCCTTATAAAAGGGGGAAATTTGGAAAAAGGCACACAGGGAGGATGCCATGTGAAGATGCAGACAGCCATCTATAAGCCAAGGAGAGAGGCCTGGAACACACTCTCCCTCCTAGCTCTGAGAAGGAACCAGCCCGGCTAACACCTTGATTTTGAACTTTCAGCCTCCGGAACTGAGATGATACATTTCTGTTGTTTAAGCCCCCCTAGTCTATGGTACTTTGCCATGGCAGCCCTAGGAATCTAAGAGAGCGTCCATCCTGCTTTTCACTTTTGATCCTCCATGCCCATCTCTCTTTACTGCTTGCAAAACTAGAAATAACATAGAACGGTGACTTAGGACATGTGGGTGCAGTCAGGACTGGCATCACTCAGGAGAACTGCCAGCCACACCCTATGTCTTTAGCCCCACAATTAAGGAGAAGTCCCAAGCTATGCAATGGACCAGGACCCCCAGGATCTGTGTGTCTTTGACAAGTTGCTGATCCTCTCTGGGCTTTAGTTTCCTCACCTTTAAAATAAGACTGTGTAAACCGTGGTTGCCAGGGGCTGGAGGGAGGAGAGAAAGGAGTTATTTGACAAGCATAGAATTTTAGTTTTACAAGACGGAAAAGAGTTCTGAGGATGGATGGTGGTGATGGCAGCACAACATTACAAATGTATTTAATACCTCTGAACTGTACAGTTAAAAATGGTTAACATGGTAAATTTTATATGTTTTTTTTACCCCAATTTTAAAAATTGGGGGAAAAATAAGTCTGTCAGTCTTGGAATCTTGTAATTGTTCTGTTTGTGACATAGCATTTTAGGTCACAGAATAAAAATATTCTGCTGCCTCCCACTCTCTGCGAACTTGGGTGGCAAAGATGAGCTCAATTCTCCCAACTGTCAGAATCATGGATGGTTCTGTCTCATCTGCACGACCAGGGATGTTTTTTATCTGAGCCTCTGCCAGTTTTGCAGATGGTGATCTGTGAAAATCTGTCTATTGTAAGGCTCTGTGTGTGTGTGTGTGTGTGTGTGTGTGTGTGTGTGTGTGTGTTGAGATTGCTTGTAGCTGCTTACCTGATTTCACAAGGATGCTGTCAGGCCAAAGTCACTCAGGATGACTGAGTCCCCACAGATCTTGGCTAGATTTGACCCAGAGCTCTAAAAACCCTATGTAAATCTCCCCTAGCCCTAGAAATCATCATACACGGAGCATACGGTATGTTCCAAGGGTTTTAGGACTGAACATTGGTTCTGCGGTTCCCTGCCTGGCATCTGGCTTCATTAGGCCATAAAAAACAGAGTTTATGGCCCTTCTGGTTGAAACAATAACTTTTACAATATCCACAGTGGATGAATGGTTCTCAGAAAAAGAAAGCCAACCCACTAACCTTCTCTGTATCCTTGTATTTGTCATGGGCGGTGCCAGCCATAGGTGTTAGCTTTTTAATCTCAAACCCATCCTGTCAAGTAGGTGTTAGGAGTGCCACTTTCAGATTTAGCTCAGAGAGATATAGAGACCTTCCCAAGCTCACACAGCCAGCAGAGCCTGATTTAAATCCAGGGTTTCTGATTCCTAGTCCAGCAGCTTTTCCTTTTCTTCTTCTTTTTTTTTGGTGTTGCTTAGCCAATTTTGATGACAGTTCTACCTATTATAATTTTATTTCTTAGTTCCGTTAAACCCTGAGCTCCTAAGCGTCTGTGGACTAATGCCTCTCACATAGGGGTGAGTAGGATACTTTCTATGTTTGAACTGCTGGACTCCATACTCTGTGAGAACAGGGACTGGATTCATCGCCCATCAACTCTTGGGCAAGAGTTGGCATACATAAGCGCTTCATAAATATGGAGATGAGCAGCTGAGCCTGTAGCACAGTAGACTATGCTAGAGTCTGGCTTCCTCAGATTGATTTCTATTCTCCCTTCTGCGGGGGGGGGGGCGGGGGGAACCTCTAGCAGACATCTGATGTGCCACCCAGACCCCCCTTTCCTGGAGGACTTGTTTCCCTAAGCTGCTGGAAGCGCTGTCATCAGACAACTTTAGCTGTCAGCCCTTTCAGGGTTTGTCTTCACTGCAGGAGCTGGTGGTGCATCCAGTGGGGAAGGCTTAAAGGGAGACAACTGTGAAGGCCATGTGGCTCCTGTGTTCCCTGTGGGGTCAGCAAGGCTACCCTTGGGCCTCACCTCCTCCCTCTGCCCAGTCCTGTTTCCTTCCTCTCCCCTCTGCTGGGGATGGTTCCACTGACACTCCTTAACAAACATCCTGTCTGTCAACTCCCCTCAGAGTCGGCTTCCTGGGAGACCCAGCCTGTACCAGCACCCACCTCCTCCCTTTTCCTCAGGACAGCGCTTCGAGACTGGAAGGGTAGCCCTGCTCCCTGGAGGCACTTTTTCTCCAAGCTACACAACTACACAGCGTTTGGTGTGGCTCTGGCTTCACCATCTTGGGCATTCGCTCAGGTGCCTCTGCATTCACAGTCCTGGGGGCTTGTGAAGATGGCTGGATTTCTGGAGCAATCCCAAGAACCTGGGACCTTCTCACTGACTATGTATGGCTGGCTTCCAGCACAGAGGGAAACATTGCTCACCGCTTCCACAGGAGCTACTGGGTTGTCGGAAAAGTCATGATGTATTTTTTCTATGTTTCTCGTTGCAGAAATGCGTCACGACTCTTCCGACAACCCAATAATTTAGTCAGAGATGCTAAATAGGCCAGGCAGTGCATGGCTGGCTTTCATCTTTTGCTTTCCAAGTTTTTTTTGCTCCCAGAGGGAAGTGAGCTTATCAGGCATCCGTGCAAGACAGTGACAAAGGAAATGCAGTTGCTGAGGCTCCTAAAATCTGGTATCTGCCTGCCTTTGCAGGGTCTTTATGCTGAGGACCATCTGAGATGATCCTCAGCAGGTGGGAGTTTGCCCAGCAGGTGGGAGTTACTTTCTTACCATTTACATTAAAGTATGAGGAGTAGAACCTGGGTTAACTGAATTCCTTCAAGGGTGTCACA
>NW_017731487.1:1597689-1653045 GCF_001890085.2 Hipposideros armiger | reverse complement strand
TTGGGAGGACATATGGGCAGAGGCTCGTGCAAGCCCTGGGTAGCAGGGCTGACGTCGTGGCAGGGAATCCCACGTCCCATTTGTCCAGTCTTCTGATTAGCAAATGCCGAAACGGAGTTACGGATGCCAGAGGTTTGTGGGGAGCAATGTTTGTGAAAGATAAAGGGAGAGGAAGTAGGATTGGGCAGGAAAGGTCTTCCTGCTGATCTCACAGGGCTGATGTCAAACCTGTGAAAGTTTCCTTTTTCAAGGGAAGGAGCAGAACTGGGGGTGGAGAGCCTCACACGGCAATGTCGGTCTTGGAAAATTTGGGTCAACCCCATGGGGTGTTCCAGGCAAAAACTGCCTGGGAGAGGGGTCCTGCCCTGGGCAGAGGTGGCTTCTAGTGTACTCAGTCACTGCGGGGCTGCCGGGGTGGAGCCTGTAGTGAGTCACCAAGGTCCTTCAGCTGGTGGCCCTCAGCTCACTGCCCTCCTTGCAGCCGACCAGCAAGCTCTTTCTTGAAGGGAGCTCTGTGGAACACGCCTCCATGGCTGCTCAGTCCACAGTAGCTAGATGGGCCGTGGTAAGAGGGAGGCAGTGTTGTTGGGCCCATAAGTGACCTCCGCCTATGCCACCATGGCCATCGGTTTGTGTACTCACTGTGCTATTTTGTCACTTGGTTGTTAGTGCCCCTTTCATGATCACTGTTGTCTGCTAATTACCATTAAAGCAAGATCTTCATGTCTATGCCCATTTCCGTACATCTATGAACTTTCCTCTGCCCCAGACCTTTTTGTCTTATGATTTGGTCTTCTAGGCCAGCCCCTGGCCAGCCCACCAGGCCATGTGCCACTGCCATGAGTTCACATTTTTCTCACCTTTGGCAAATTTTCCTTCCAAATGTACCTGCACGGCTAGGTGCACGGCTTGAACCTCCACAATCAGGAGGTTCTCCCTCGCCACTGTCTTCAACAATCCATCCCCGAGTATTGCTGCAATGCAGCTACCCTCCAATTTCATCTGGCGTCTCTTACTAAGCCAGTCCAGCTGTAGATCAAGTTCAAGTTTTTCCCCCTCCTACACACACACACACACACACACACACACACACACACACACAGAGCGATACACTTATTGACTGCCCATCTCTGGCATTGCTGGGTTCTGTTAACCATCTCTACCACCTCTCTGTAAGTCAAGCCCCTTGGCTGCCACTGCCAAGTTCTGGGACAGTGTCTCCTACTGTCAGTCCTGGCCTGCAGAGAATTATGATCACCGAGCCCCTTAGTGATACTGCCTGTCACTTAGGGTTACCAGATAAAAACAGGACGCCCAGCTAAACTTGAATTTCAGATAAACAATGAATAATTTTTAAGTACAAGCATGTCTCAAATATTGCACTGGACATACTTAAACATTATTCCTTGAATACATTGTGTGTGTTGTCCTGAATACATTATTCTGCACCCCTACTTTTCAAAAGCCTCCACCATTGCACTGCTGGGGGTTTCTGATGACTGGAGCATTCTCCCAGATCACTACCAGGGAGAATTATAGTTGCTCGGTTGCCACATTGTCCCATACAATACCTGGGACATACTTATACTAAGAAAGTATTTATTGTTTATCTGAAACTCAAATGTAACTGGATGTCGTGTTTTCATTTGCTCAACCTGGCTACCGTCTTCTTACTACCACATGCCAAATGGCCTTGGCACCTGGTGTGTCCTCTGAGCCTTCCCATAGAACATAATCCTCGGGCAGGCCTTCTGACCTCACGTAACACAGCCATCCCAGTGCGCCCACTTCCCTCAGCCTTTTAGTCACTGTCTCTAGCACCTGCTATGGCAGTTCAGCCATTTCAGCTTTGCTCAGTATAAAAACATGAGTCCATGACTCCATTGCTCGAGTCCCTTCCAAGACTTTGAAGGGCCCTTTTGAGTAAGAGACCCTGAAATTTCAACTTTAGTACCTTTGTGGTAAATCCATCTCTGCATGAACTGTTATCTCTTTCATTCTGGGAAGTTCCTGTCACTTGAGGTCCTTCTCTTTCAGAGGGTAGCTGAGCCTTCCTGCCCCAGGAGAGGGATGCCAGGGGTGAAGGCAGACAGCCAAGATGGCAATTCCTGGTTTTCCAGTTTTTAATTATCACCAGGGCAGAGATTTTTTTTTAAATTATTTTTTTAAGAAAAAAGGCTTTGGGTTGCAAATATCTAGCCAGTTTGGGCTTCAAAATCCTAATCCTTGAAACATTTAGGAGATAAATTTTATGTATGAAGGATATACTTGGAAACAGAAATATATCTGATTACTCAGCCATTTTTCTAGCACCCCAAACTATTTATTGCCTGTGGTTCCACAGGCTGGAGTCAGTGGCAGAGAGAGTGAGGGTGGGGGGTGCAGAAGGTAGGAGAGAAGAGAAAGAAGTGAGAGGGTTAGATAGATACTGCATGTGAGCCCCAGAAAAGGATCCTGGGCCAAGCCCCTAGGAGAATGGGCATAGCAGAAATTCCAAGTCCATTTGGGAATTTGGCACTCAAGAGGACTTTAGCCTTGCTTCCAGAGTGGAGCCCTGAAGTGGCAAGTCTCAGAGAGAATTTCCCCACAGGTCCAACCAAGAGAGGCAGAATAGGGGGGCGGCTGCAGGCTGGCAGGACAGAGACAGCCCCCAGTGATGACACCGCCACCACAACATGGGCAACAGCCAAATGTTTCTGCACTTCCTAGAGGCTCCAAAGAGAAAAAGACCTAGAAAGGTCTCATAGGTGGGACAGGTACTCGTGAATTTGATCCAATCACAGAGACCAGATGAGAACAAGGACGCCTTGGCAGATGTCACTGCAGAAGCGCTGATACAAACCACTGAACACTGGGCACCCTGGGAGTCACGTGGGGGTACTTCATCCCCTGCTGAACGTGTTTCTGGAGTTAGATTGTGCTGGGATCCAGAATTGGCTGAAGAAACCATGAGCTGACTGAGATTAAGTACCTGCCATGTACCAGAAGGGAGATTCCACATAAAAAATTAAATTATAGCAAAACAAAGTTTCACTTTTTCCCCATGTGAATTGGCGATCCGAGGTTTCATATCCACCACACAGGATTACAGCAAGGATTACATGAGAGCATCGTATATAAGTCCCCTAGTCTACCTTCTGCCATGTAACACGTGCACAGCAGATCACAGCTGGATGGTTTCCAGTTCCCACGAGACCTGCTCCACACTCTTCTCCACCGGCTCGCAGCGGTGGGAAGCTGACCTCACGACTGCATACACTGGGTGCAGCTGCCCTCTGGCTTCCAGTTGGGTTTGGCCAATGGGAAGCACCAACAGGAAACGGGAAGGGGCAGGAGGAAGGAGGATGAGGTATTCATTCCTTGGGTTTGGCAGCGGCGCCTGCCCCGGGGGCCTCTTCTGCGGACGCAGCTCTCGCCGGAATGCCAGTAACTGCTCCCTCTCTGCCCGTCCAGGCCGATGGGTGGCAGGGGCTTTCCTGCTTGCTGGCCCCAGGATGCTGCATGATCCCATTCCAATTTCCCTTAACGCTGTGCACACCTTTGTAAACAGTCCCTTCGTTTATACTCCCATGAATCACCTCTTTCAATAGAGTCCCGTCTGTTTCCTGCTGTTATTGGTATGACTTTTAGTTTGAGAACCATCTCTGATTTCCTGTGCGATCCCATGGAGTCAGCAATCCTTTCTGAGCCTCAGTTTCTTCATCTGGTAAATGAGCATATAGTACCCCAGGCTTTCCTATTTCAGAAGGACATTGTGAGGATTACTCTGGGGAAAAAAAGTATGACAGTAAATCTATTATTAGAAATATTACAAGTAATAACAGTAATTAAGGTTGTTCCTGCCCATAGATTGCCTCTGACCCCTCTCTCGTCTCTCCAGCACCCGTAGCAGTGACTCAGTCTTTGGTCTGGACAAAAACCACTGTCCTTTGTTGCAAAGCGGAAAGATGAAACTTTGTGACCAGATAGAGCACACAATTCTCTGTGCTGCTGCCACCACATTTGGACAAATGACCACAGTGGGCCCACGGCTGTGTTGCAGACCCTTGGAGCTTTTTTTCCAGATCAGACGCAGGCCTGCCCTTGCATCTCTGGGCTGTGTGTGCTGAGAGTGGAGACCATGGCCCTGGCTGAAGCCAGTGAGTACCACGGCTCCTCCCATGGAGGGTGGGTGGGGCCTGACTCAGTGAGAGCTGGCATGGACTCAGGCTGCTCCAAGCCCTGGGCAGAAAGAAAATTGCTAGTGGAATATGCATGGCCAGGTGGGCTGGGATTACCCTAGAGCTGAGAGTGAGGACAGAGGAAAGGGACTGGTTTAATCTGTGCCCATTTCAAAACAGAAGCATGCCCTTTGAGGGCCTCTCCTGCCCTCCTTCCAGCCTCTTAATCCATCAGATGTTCCCATTGTCCCTTCTTCCCGGCGCATCCTCTCCACCAGTCCTGAAAGGGAGGGACACCAAGATTGGCAAGTTTTATCTGTGGCCTCCGAGTGATCAAGAAATCTCTGCCCCGAGTTGTTTAATATCAGAAGTCAATACCCCTGCAGCTACAGGAAGAACGGTCATGAATCAGTTTAGGATTGTGCTCTGTTGCTTTAAGCACAAAAAGCTCTGTTGCTTTAAAACCTGCCTATAGTGGATTCTTCAAACAGGTTTATTTCCTTCTTTCTTTCTCTTTCTATTTGTAAAGAGGTCTAGAGGCAGACAGCCTTGGACTGCTGCCGATACTCAGGATGATGTGGTTTGGAGCTCTGATGGGGGCTAACCTCTGGGCAGTCACCCCATTTGCATCCGAGTCAGGAAGAAGAAACAGGGCAGGGTCAAGGGTGAGGGGCTCAGTGAAGGTGCCAGTCAGGTCTATTTTCTTTCAAAAGCTGATCCCAAAGTCTCGCCCAGGGTATCACTAGCACATCCGGGTTGCATGGCTTTCTATGGTCTAGCCTGGGAATCTAAGCCCTCGTTGATGAGATGGTGCCCATGGGAAAGTCTGTTCTGATCTCAGACACTGATCCAGTTGGCTCTTTGGACATGGACCAACCCTATGTTGGAAAACGCCTGGATCAACTGTAATCAGACATGTCAAACCCGGCAGTGAGGCTAGACTTGGGAAGTTGGGTGGGATTTGGAGAGCAAGAGAGGGAGGGAGAGAAACACAGGTGTGACAATGGCTGAGGAAAGGCAGGGGGCTTCAGCACCCATGGCTGTATACTGTGGCAGTCACCGGACAGATCAAAGACGAAGGCTTCTCAGAGCCCCATCTCTGCAGAGAGGCTCCTCCCTGAGTGTCCCTTTTGCATCTGGCTCTATTTGATGGGAACGATGTCTGCAGCCCACTCCCTGAGCCTTCTCCTCAGGGTTTCAGCAGGAGTGTGAGACAGATTTAAACCAACCCCACGGACACGAGACAGAATTGCTTATAGAGAATCGCATTATAGCCAAGTGGCGGGATATATACTTATCTGTGCCTGAGATCCTCGTCTCTTTTTTAAAGAAAAAGCCACACATTTAGCCAAAACGCAAAGTGGAAAAAATGTATTGTTGAACAAATATTCAGGATGGTTGTTCAGAATGTTCGAAATGATGAACTGTGTGAAAAAAAAAATGCCTGTGGCAAATTGTCAGCAGGCTATATTTGGGGGTCCAAACCCAGGGTCCCTGCCAACTGAGTTCACACAGCCCTAGTGTTTTTCCATGTCTATTTATAACTAGCCACACATTCACACACAAAAAATGTAGTGGACATTTGACTTAGTTTCTAAATGACTAAAATGTTCTAGATGTATCATGTTACAACACGTGACAGCCTTTAATTCAGCCTGCGATTAGCCTTACTTACTGGAGAAGAGATTAATCAATGAGCAGAAAACAACGTAACAGGATCCTTTGGGAATTTGAAAGTATGAGAACAACTTTTCCTTTACTTCCTTTTTAAAAATGTAATTTACTCCAACAAAACTTTATTGTGCACCAGCTCTGGGAACAGCTTACTTGAGACCTAAACAGGAGGAAGACACCATTTCTGATCCCAAAGAGTTTTCTGGGGGAGGTACAGCTACTGGAATAAAATACATGAAAAGGATGATTGGTGCCTTAACAGAGCTGCTGACCAATGTATATGGCACACAGAAGAGGGAGTGGCTGTGATGAGCATTTGATTGTCTCCTAGCATGCATCCCTTCTGCTCCCTCTAGGGAGACATGTGGTTCCAAGGATGCAGATTCTCCCTCCCAGCTTCAGATGTTGAACACATGACCTGGCTTCACCAATCAGTGCACTCCATCCCTTTGGGTACAGTGGTTGGCTCGGGGGTGACCCTGCACTCTAAGCTGGGCCAATCAGAGTGAAGATCAAGCTTTTAGCTGAAACAAAGATTCTCCTGTTTTTGTTGGATGTGAAGGAAGAAGCCCCAGGTGCTGCTGAAAGCTATTTTATACCCGTGAGGTGTCAGCCTTCAGGTGGGGTTGACCGAAGAAGGTGAATGAAAAGACAAAAATAAACTAGTCCCTAAATCACTGGACTATTCTTTACCTAACACCATGTACAAGCAAGATTTGAGAATTAATTCTGACCTAGCGATATGTCATAAATAAACTATTTATAGAATGGTTTCCATTTTGTTTAGTAATTTTAGAGCACCGAACAAGAAGGTCACACTGTTTTGCTCTCCAGTTGCATGAAACAAAATCTTGGGGTGCTGTCAATAAACCACAAGGGTTTCTGTGGGATGATGGGAAAACTGGCCTCTTGCTTTTCCAGGCAGAATTTCAACAGCGTGTTTCTTGGGCATCCTTCACTATCGGTTGGAGCCACCACCTTGGCTATGTTTGTGGAGCACGGTTAAGGGACATCCATGAGGGGGAAGTGGTCCCAGAGTCCAGATAAAATCCTGCTGTATGAACCCAATTTGACCACTTGACATTTTGAGTCTAAAGAAACTTTCAATTTCTCAGACTCTGGCAGGAGTAAAAGAACATCTTGGATGTTTATAAAATCCAATGACCTCTTTAATCCGTTCCACTTAAAGGCATACATTTCTGGACCCCAGTTTTCCAAGGCGTTCCAGAATGGATGTGTGCCATCAGCTCCCCCTGCAGGTCTGAGATTTATCTGCCACGGAATTCCTGGGGGTCCACTGTGAAACTGGATTTTGGAGATACTAAATAGTGTCTCACAGATGGAACACTTCAACTGCTTAGAATTGACCCACCTTTCTGCTGGGAGCCGCCCATTCTGAGAAAGCATCTGGGTCTGAGCCAGTAAGTACATAAATGTGCCACAGGAACGCAGAGAGGCAACTAGGACGTCCAGGGCCCACTTAGTGCATTCCTTGCACAAAATGCATTTTTAAATACCCTATTATCGCTCTCCTTGTAAGCACCATGGCCCTTTAGTACATTCATCACAGATAAAATGCCTCTGTGAGAACTAGATGCTAAAAAATGGCACGTTTGCTCATGGTCTATTAAGTTCACAAGCTGTAAATTTTGGGTTGTCCCAAATTGTATATGTTAGTTGGCTGATTCATTCATTCATTCAATATATATTGTGATAGGCATTGTGATAGGTGGCTAATATATGATAGCTCTTGTTTTAGGCACCTGGATAAAGCAAAGACCAAGACAGGCTAAGGTCCTAAGCTGATTAAACGTAAGAACTAGTGTGGAAGACACACAATAAACAAATGTATAATATAATTTTATGTGGAGATAGTGCTATAAAGAAAAATAAAACAGGGTACAATATTGAAGTGACTGGTGGCATATGCTCTTTTCTAGAGAGTGGTCAAGATTGGTTCAATCAGAACCTGGATAAAGTGAGACAGTAATCCATGCCAAGATGTGAGTAAAGAGCATCTTAAAAGAGAAAACAGCAGGTGCAAATGCCCTGAGGCAGAAATGAGGTTGGTGTGTTCTGAAATAGCAGGGGGGCCTCTGTGACCAGAATAGAGTTAAGGAGGCAGTATTAGGAGAAGTAGGCAGGGTCCATTATGTAGGCTCTTAGAGGACATGGCAAGGAGTTTGGATTTTATTATGAGATGAACAGTCACTGCAGCCATTTGAGTAGCGGAGTGATGTGATTTGTTTTATGGTTTTAAAACTTCACCCTGGCTACTGTGTGGAGAAAAGACTCAAGGAGAACCCGTGTGGAGGCAGAGAATCTAGTCGCGTAGAAGCCCGGGGGAGAGGTGATGGTGGCTTGGTGGTAGCCATCCAAGTGGTAAGAAGTAGACAAATTCAGGATATATTTGCAGAGTAGAGCCATAGGACTTGCTGGTGAGTTGAATGGGGAAGGGAGAGAAAGAAAGAAATCAAGTATGGCTGCTGGGATTTTTGCCTGGGCAACTGGGCAATGAACTGAGATTGGGTGGAGTGGGGGAGGGACAAGTTCAAGTGTGTGGGTGGAATGAGGAGCTCTGCTCAGACAAGTTAAGTGGAAGAAACTTATTAGTCATCCATCTGGGGATGTCGAGCAGGCAGCTGGATATGAGAGTTGGGAACACACGCTTGACGTAGGACTACCTCGGGGGAACTATTTGTGGAAACAGGAGCTCCATTCTGTAAGACGCTGATAGCGGGTTGACAGCCTGCTCTTTTCCTGGTCTCGCCTTCCTCATTTGTGAAGTGATGGGGATGGCTGGGGTCTGAGGGTCCTTTCGGGCAGGCAGGTGTAATATAGAACCTTAGCATTTAAATTCATGAAGTGACAGGAGTGGGCTTGCTTGGCTATGCAGGTGGGACACAGAACCCCAAAGAGGCATAAGACCCAGAAAAGACTGGCAGCTTATTTTAGGGATTGGTTTGGAAATGAGTCTTTGCAAAGGAACCATAGCTGCTGCGTGTTCTGAAAGTGGGGGTGTTGGGGAAGAAAACACTCAGCAGCAGCAGATGAATTTGCCCACGGCAACGCAGCATAAGAGCCGGTGCAAACAGGATCTTCAGGGAGGAGCAGTGAGGGGCCCTGCTGTCCGTGCCCCAGCCGCCTTATCACCACAACCCACTGATAAGTGTGGGTACCTGCGTCTGCCGGGAAGGGGCAACTCAAGAACAAAAATGCCCATAGAGGACTTTTTGTTTTGTTTTTTGCTTACTTTTTTTTTTTTTGATACAATCTTCAATTGCCAAAATTTTCAGCTTACTTGGGTATTTGGTCTCTCAGCTTTCTGCAGTAGTCTTCAGGGGAAAGAGACAACAACTGTTTGTATTTTGTCTTACAGCTTTACCAAGTGCTTTCATATCGCTTACCGCCTCCTTTGATCAGCAAAACAGCCCTGTGGGCTAGCGAGGTTATTATCTAACCCTGTTTTAGAGATGAAGAAACTGAGACTGGGAGAGGTAACTTATTCAGAACCACAGAGACAATATATGAATATAGTACTTAGTTTTGAATCCAGGTTTTATGAATCCTTAATGTTTTCCTCTTTTTTTGATACATGAACTCATGATTCAGATGCACATAAGGGTCACGGCATATCCCTTCTTCTTTATCAAATAATTTTTTTGGCCCAAAGCTAAAAAAGGGAGATTTTAAAATTTAATTTAATTTAATTTTTATTTTTTTACACATTATTTATTTAGACATTCAATATTATTCTATATTAATTTCAAGTGTACAGCATAGTGGTTAGGTATTTATATAATTTAAAAAGTGATGCCCTGACTAGTCTAGTACCCACCTACATAGTTATTATCATATCATTGACTATATTCCCTATACTTTACATCCCCATGACTATTTTTAACTACCAATTTATACTTCTTAATCCCTTCACCTTTTTCACTCTGCCCCCAACACACTATCTATCACCCTAATAAATCTAGTACCCATCTGACACCATACAGTTATTACAATATTATTGACTATATTTCTTATGCTACACCCTACATCCCCATGACTACTGTGTAACAACCAATTTGTACTTCTTAATCCCTTCCCCTTTTTCACTCACCCTTCAACCCTCCATCTGGCAACCATCACAATGTTCTCCGTATCTATGAGTTTGTTTCTGTTTTGTTTGTTTATTTTGTTCTTTAGATTCCACATATAAGTGAAATCTCATTGCATCTGACATACTCCACTCAGCACAATACCCTCCAGGTCCATCCATGCCGCCACAGATGGCAAGAACCCATTAAAAAGGGAGATTTTTAAGAAGCATTTTTTCCAGTAAATATAATACATTTTCTCCTGTCGAGTGAAGGTTCCAACTGACAGGCTTGAGAAAGATTACTTGGCCAAATTCTTGGACACTGCTATGACACCATTCATGATTTGGTGCTTTCCTTTTTAGATGGGAATATAATTTTAAATGACCTTGGTTATGTATTTGAAAGTTACTAAGAAAGTAGATCTTAAAACCTTCTCATGACAAGAAGAAAAAATTGTTAACTATGTGTGGTGATGGGTGTTAAGTAGACTTATTGTGGTGGTCATTTCGCAATATATACAAAGAGCGAATCATTATGTTGTACACCTGAAACTAATATGGTGCTACATGTCAATTACACCTCAATTAAAAACGACCTTTAGGGCCGGCCGAGTGGCTCAGTTGGTTAAGAAGAGCTCGCTCAAGAGTGTGAGCTCTGAGCAACAGCGGTTCGAGTCCAGCCCGAGCTGAGCAGCCACTGAGCTGCCAACAGGTAGCAGGATGGCTCAGTTTAAAAAAAAAAAAAAAGACCTTTGTTTAGTTTTTCATTTTGCTTTAAGTCTTCATTGTATTGTTAAAAGTAATGAGGCCTGTGACACACTTGTGAAATAGTTGTATTTGAAGCATTTCAACTAGGACCATTAGGCAGTGTAAGAAGTGTAAAAGTATTGGGCTTTCTCTTCTACAACGATATTTGTCCCAGAGCACAAGGAAGAAGCTGCACTGCCTTTTGAAATTAGCCTCAGGAGTCATGGTCATCTCTTTCGCACATTCCATTGGTTACAAGCAAGTCACAAGCCTGCCTAGAGTCGAGGGTAGGGGACAGAGACGCTGCCTCTTGATGGAATGGTGGCAAGATCACATTGTAGGAGAATAAGTTAGAAGATATTGTTGCAGCCATTTTTGGAAAATATTATCTGACCTTCTAGTGGGGATGGGAGGGGTCTCCACCTTGGACTAAAGAGTAATGACTGCTCTTTATAGCTGCTATTCCTATATTCTTTAGAGTTTTCTTTACTTCTTTTTAGCCACTCCTTTGTTACTCCAATCTCCTGTTGCAGTTTATAATTCTATATAATATACTTTACCTGTTCAAATTACTATGTGGTTCCTCATACAATTGTCCAACAAATATTCAATCCCTTTCCCTTGATCTCTATGGTAAACCAACAATCCAATTAAAAATGAGCAAAAGACCTGAACGGACACCTCACCAAAGGAGATATACAAACGGCACATAAGCCTATGAAAGGAAGCTCCACATGAAATGTCATTATGGAAATGCAAATTAAAACAACAGTGAGATACCACTACATGCCTATTAGAATGACCAAAACCCAGAACGCTGACAACATGAAACTGGTGAGAATGTCAAAAGGAACTCTCGCTTATTGCTGGTGGAAATGCAAAATGGTGCAACCACTGTGGAAGACAGTTTGGCAGTTTCTGACAAAGCTAAATATAGGCTTAGCAGTGGTGCTCCTCGGTGTCCCTCCAAAGGAATTGAAAACTTGTGTCCACATGAAAACCTGTACAGCCATTTTATTCATAATTACTCAAACTTGGAAGCAACCAAGATGTCCTTCAGTGGGTGATGGATAAACAAACTGTAGTCCATCCAGACAATGGACGATTATTCAGCAATAAAAAGCAACAAGCTAACAAGCCACAGAAAGACATGGGAGAATCTTAAATGCAATGTAAGCTTAATGTTTATTTTGCTACATCTGCCCATCTGAAAAGGCTGCATACTGTATGATTTCAACTATATGTCATTCTGGAAAAGGCAAAACTATAGAGACAATAAAAAGATCGGTGGTTGTTAAGAGGTAGGGTGGGAGGTAGATGGGAAAGGGGGTGAATAGATGGAGCATGGGGGATTTTTAGGATGGTGACACTATTCTGTATGATACTGTAATGGTGGATACAAGACATTATGCATTTGTCAAAACTCACAGAAATGCATACCACAAGGAGTGAATCCTAATGTAAACTTTGGACTTAACAATATATCAGTATTGATTCATCAATTGTAAGAGATATACCAGACTAATGCAAGACATTGATAATAGGAGAAACTGCAGGAGGGGGCAGATATGGAAACTTTGTACGCTCTGTGTAATTTTCCTGTAAACCTAAAACTGCTCAAAAAAATAAAGTCTGTTTTGAAGAAGTCATTGAAAGTAAAATTGAAGTTCATCAAATATAGATTTTAGAATGTTAGGCTCCCATCCCCCCCCCATTCTGCCTAGCGTATTTGATTATTTCTTTTCACATTTACAGAAAATAATGCACACTTCGCATTTTATTTGAAATATTTTACTGTTCTATATAGAGGTATTTACATTTCCCTTCATCCTATTCAACCCGCTTATTTAAAATGTTGATGTAAAGAATGCTATCAATGTCTTCTCTGGGTAAGTCATGGTTTTATGTAGGGTATGTCACATAATCTCCATGGGAAAGGAAGAGTTGATGGGAAAATTAAATTCTCCATTTCAGATCTGACCACTGGGTACAGAGGTAATAGCTATTTCTAGAAAAAAGGTCTTGATACCCCGGCCAAATCGTAGCTTCATAAACCTATGCCAAGTGAGCTGTTTTCCACGGGACAACTCACCCTGCTGGCATCACCCTTCCTACACAGCAAGCTCCTAAAGAGACCACGAGTTTGGTGCTGACGTCAGGCGGATATGAGAATCCTCACAGCCGATTGCTTGTTCCGAGTCTCAAATTAGAAACATGAGCTTGCTCACATAAGAAGCGCCAACTAACTTGACAAATGCATCCTCAAAGGCTCCTGCTGATCACTTGTTCAAAAAAACCTACGTCATTTTTCATGGTCCCAACGGCCATGGAAGGCTGCCCACTTGACAAACGAAGGATAAAACTCAATTGGAATACTTCCTAAGGCAGGGTAGAAAGAAAAAAGTCTACAAAAGGACAAGAAGTTCCACTGCTGCAAAGTGGATGCAGATTCCTGGTCACTAAGCCACATTTTTAGCAAAGTGGGCTGTGCTGTTTCATTTTTTAAATGAGATGTCAAGAATGATATGAACTCTGCAGCATGCATTCTGCATTCCAACCCCTCCTCGGGTTTCGTTTTATTTTTTTCTACCCTTATGTGCCCTTTGCCCCAATTTCCTTGACTTTTTTTTTTTAATGACTGCGCTGCATATTTTCATAAGATGTTGGAAATACTATTTGATACAATGTGGAGTGTTACTAAGTAAGTAAAACTGCCATATTTCAAAGCATTAATCATGGCTCACTTTCTAGATTTGCTGAGGCAGGTTATTGTAGGTCGGTCTGCTTAAAATAGCTCAAATCAAATTCCCGAGTTGAATATAAAAATAAATATTCCAGAGTTCTGAAATCAAGGTCTAAACAGTAACCCCAGAATATATATATATATATATATATATATATGTGTGTGTATACACGTAACTCTCATGAGACGTGTACAAACTTCCACTACGGTTCTAGGGGTCTCCCGCCCAGCTGAAAGAGTGTTATCAGTGAATTGCGAAACAAAACTCAGAAACCAGCCCTCCTGCTTAGCCAGTCTGCTTCTTTTACCTGGTCTCAAGACACCGAGTATTCATACCCGTACATACTGGTCAAGGGAAGGAAGAATTGATCCGTGGTAGAAGAAATGGAACTCGGTGGTATGGTTGCCACAATCTGATAGTATTTGCCCAGAAGAGTGGTCCAAAAATGAAGACGTTTTCTTGTGGCTACACCATGAGCCCAAAGAATTCTCGATCCTCAAACTACATAGCATGGTGTGGGGGGGTCACCTTTGTTTTTAAAGGGTACCTGTAATCATACTGTCTTGAGTCCAAATCCTGGCTCTCATTTTGACTAGATGTGTAACCCTGCCCTGGGCAGGGAGGTCACTTTGCTTCTTAAGTCTCAGCTTTCTCATTTCTAAAATGAGGATAATGATACCTACCTGACAAGATACTGTGAAGATTCAACTATTTATATCTCTTACTCCAGTAACTGGCACGTGACAAGGGCTCAGTAAAAGGGGCTATCGTGAGTAGATAGCAACTATTACTGATCAAATGTAGCACAATTTCTAAAAGCAGATGTAGGTGTTGATGGAAATTGCTACAGTTCACTGCCCAAACATGGCATAACGTTTACCTAGCACCTGGTTTCCCTTTTGCACCCAATTAAACCCAGCAGTGCACCTGAGAAAGATGGTTCTTTAAAAGGATTGTAAACATACTTTCAAAGTTAAATATAAAAATGAGCGTCTGTCTACAGACAACCGCTTTGGCTCATGGGACATTTTCTACTGAAGCTCTTATCAGAGAATCTGAGAATTTTGCTAAGTACTGGACACGATGTTCAGCTCCCTCAGAAGCTGCGAAGTACCAAGCAATAGATTGCCATGTTATAAATAGCGAGTCCGTGTCATGATCTTTTCTCGCCAGATTATCTGATTGAATAAGTAGCCACATGCTACAGGGAAACAAAATTTTAAAAGGTTTTTAACGAAGCATCATTTCAATATTTCTTTTAAGTCGGATTTTCCCACCATGAACACATTTTTATGTATCCTAATATTACCCCGAAGTCAACTAGAGGTTGTTTAGGAACTAGCCAAATGTAAAAATATTTTACAAAATGGGAAATTAGTTCAATGCACAGACTGACTGAGCCCGTCTCCCAGCCTTTCTCTCCTCCCACATGGTCTGTGGTCAGCTCCTCTGCCTTTATCCCTTGCTTGGCTTGGGCAGAATCCCGGTGCAAATCCTGTGATTTGGGAAGAGTATTTGAAGGTTTATTTATTTAGGTCCCTTTGATTTTTTTCATTAGCATTTTGTAGTTTTCAGCACCTAGATCTGGTATGTGCTTTAAGTGCATACCTGAGTATTTCATTTTCTTTGAAATACATTGTAAATGGTAGTATGACTGAGGATTTTTTTTTAAAGGAATTGAGTTAATGACAATAAATAAAATGCACGATGGGTTTTGGCAATGGCATACCCTGGTGTCACCACTAACCAAGACAGCACAGAGGACACCCATCACCAGTTTCCAGCATCCCTTGTACCTTTCTCCAGTCACTGACAAGCCCATGTTCTCACACTTACCCCACAACGTTTTCTCATTTTTGTCCAGGGCCCAAGTTTAATACGTGAAAGTTTACATCATCTCAGTACAGATTATTCCACATAATGGTGATGATGTGTACCAACTTATATTGGGAGGATGAGATATTGCTGTCAATGATAATATGTGTGGCCTTGTTAAAAAGTGTTCATTACTTCATGAAATTTTAAAAACATTTTCTTGTAAGAGTGATCAAATTTTTTTCTACTCTGTACTTTAAGAGTTCCAAGGTTCATTATTCTGATAGAAAATTTTGTTTTGAATGTTTCAACTACGTATGTAAAGATACATGGATAGAAATAAAACTAGGAAGAGGGATGCTTCTTTCCATGTTGCTGCATTTTCCAGATATTCTGCTACCACCATCTATTGTTCTATATATCTTCTATGTAACTAGAATAAAGCAGTTAACATTAGTGTAAAAAATGTGGTTTTTATAATCATGTTAAATCCCTTTTATTGACTTTGATCGAAGTGTCAGAGATACACTTTCATTTAAGAGGCCCGATGGTCTTCAAGCCTGTGGATGCGTCTGGTCCTGTTTCCTCTTACGCTAACACTAATTGGTCCCTCTGTGCTCTTTACATGGGTTGTGACACAACCCTGGGAAAAGATAAAAGGTATCATTCTAGATATGAGAAATTACTAACCAGTTTGTTTTACTCTCAGAAATAGACAAAGTTCTGTTTCTCAATTTTAATTTCTGTTTCCTCTTTTTGGGGAGACAAATCAGTAGAGATTTAAACAATGTCAGTTTAGTGGAATGGTCACAGCACATGTGTTGTGACAGCCTTGCCTGGCCATAAATATTCATCACTCTGACTCAATAATGCTGTTAGTCAATCACGCTTCAGTTAAACAGCAAGCTATTAATAGTTGTGGAGTTTACATGCATTCCATGTTTGTCAATACTATAACATTAATTGCTACAATACTTTATTGCTAACTATGCTGCTAGATAAATCAGTTTAACTACTGATTAGAAGCATTGTAATTAATCTTTGACAGTGAAACGTTTCTTGATTAAATCTTTTAAATAATGAATTATAATTGGTAAAGCATAGTTACAGTGTATTAACCTTTTTTGAGGCGGTGCTATAATAAAAGTTTATAGCAGCATTGCTTAACAGAGCTTTCTGTGTGGCAGAAATGCTCTCTGTACTGTCCAGTGTGGGAGCTACTGGCCATATGTGGCTATTGAGCACTTGAAATAGGACTACTATGACTCGGGAATTGAGTTTTACATTTTATTTGATTTTAAACTAAGTACAATTTAGATTTAAATAACCACATAACCACATATAGCTAGTGGCTACTATGTTACATGGTGAAGGTTTATAGAGTAAGGTTTAAAATAAAAATAAAAATCTAGTCCTACTGCATACAAACTTTTTTGTCCTGTATGCATAGGAAATTCAAATTGTTTTAACTGCCACATAATTAGTAACTTCTTATTAGCCTAAGACAGCCTGAGCATGACAACTAGGATGAGAATTCATGTGTTTTGGTGTCAGATACTCATTTCCTTGTAATTACAGATGCTTCTCAACTTGGGATGGCGTTACATCCTGAGAAACCCGTTATAAGTTGAAAATATCGTAAGTCAAAAATGCATTTAAATAACCTAACCTACCGATCATCATGGCTCAGCCTTGCCCACTTCTGCTGAATGCATATCACTTTCCCACCATTGTAAAGTTGAAAAATCATTAAGTCGAACCATCGTAAGTGGGGGACCATCTGTATTTTAAAAACTCGGAATATGACTTCTTAATTATTGAGAAAGGGACATTTTCCTTTTCAGAATTACACCAAGCCCAAAGTTGCATCACCCCTTCTTCATGGGAAGTCTCCTTTCATCATTTTCTTCATGAAATTTGACCACTCCGTCCCACATTTGTCCTCTTCTCCATTCCAGGCATGGAAACAGTGCTTTGGGAAGGCCTGCTTTGTGTCATTATCAGGATGACAACGTTCACTGACCCAAGCAGCAGTTTGGCAGTTGGAAGGGGGCCCGCCCCACTGCCCCTGTGGCTTTGCGTTCAGGCTGTCAGGCCTGGACCCGCGGGTATCACCGCTCCGCCTGCCCACACACCTCGGCCCTGCTTCCACAGAGGGACTTGCGGGGAGGTGACAGTCTCAGTTTCTCATTGCCGTTCCACATATGGGCGCCCCACTTAGACATAAGAACATTTGCATTCAGCTTGACGTTAGGGCTAGGGCTGCTTTGATGGTCCCCCTTCCCCAGGGGGCAGAGCACCATTTTCCTCCACATGTGACTGGGTCTGCCAGTCCTCCAGTCCTCCTGGATGGAGACAGCGTCAGGATGGCTGGCCCACAGGGCCCTGTGTACACACGTTCCGAGGGGCTGAGAAAGCCTGGGCGTGTTCAGGAGCCTCACCACAGTGGAGCCCCTGCCTCCCTCGAGGGACTGCAGGTAAAGACATGCCTTTAGGGACAGAGCAGTCACAACAAAGCGTACAAATTAACCATAAAACCAGGGTCCACCTTGTCCACCTCTTGGGCGTAATGTTTCTTAGAAAATGGGCAGAAGTGATGCACAGATAAGGACAGTCCGTAGGCGCATTTGACACTTATTCCTGGTACAACAGCAAGCTGGCAACACCAGGAAAGAAACAGCAAGTGCGTTACAGTTACACTTTCTTACGGGGAACGTAAACCCTGTGACTCGCCATCTACTCCTCTGGAGTCGGAACTCCCTTGGCTCTGGCTGGAGTTTTCATCACGATAACAGTCTGTTGTGGAAGGCCTGGCTGCTGTGGATGGCTGGATCTGTCCCCGAGGCTGGCACACAGATCAGTCAAGGGTCCCTGAGAAGAAGCACTGTGCTGCCCACGGCGTCAGGAAGGCCCTATGCTGGATTGATAACAGATTCCAAGTTGCAGCCTCGACTAAAACAGCATTCAGGGCAGCCTCATTTCTATTAGATTTTTTAACTTGTCCAAGTTACTATGCGTCAGGCCTTGTATATTAGAAGTCCTTTAAAATAAGTACTTAAAACATTGACTCATGCAATCCTCATGTAACCTATTATCTGATTCCTTTTTAAACACACAGTAGATACATCTTTCTGTTACCAATTCAGTTCCTATCAGATACTAGAGCCATACCATGAACCCCAATAAGCTCCATGTGTGTTCTTAAGCAATGCCAAGCCATTTTTTGAAACCTAACTTTTTAAAAGCAAAATGCCCCAGTCAATAACTTCAATATAATCTATGTATTTTCTAAAATGGTTGAAGCAGAAAATAAGTATAATCTTGTTTCCTTGTCACTAGTCACCACTCTTCGAGTCCCCTCCATATTAAGTGAGGGGAGAAAAAGCTGGTATTTACTGAATGCTTATTTTAAGCCAGATGTCCAGAATGCCAACATCCCCTCCCCCGCCCCCACTGAACACTTTCATGGGTGACAAACCCGGTTTAGAGAGGTGAAGTAAAGGCTTACAGGCTTTTGCTGGTAAGTGGACGACCCAGGATTCCCGCCCTATGATTTTGAGTCCACTTTGTGTTTTTTTGTGTTTTTTTCTTTTTTCCATGGACTGTGGACATTCTTTTTTTTTTTTTTTCCAAGCAGCACAAATTTATGATTACATAGTTCTGTGGGTCAGGGTGGCTTCCTGGGACGGTGTGGCTCCCCTGGGTCCTCTGCTTAGTCTCATGACACTGAGACCAAGGCAAAGCTGCGTTCTTTTGGAAATGGACACTTTCAGGCCCGTTCTGGCTGCTAGCTAAATTACATTCCTGGCAGTTGTAGGACTGCAGTCCTGTGTCCTCGCTGGCTGCCAGCCAGGGGCCTGTCTCTGCTAGAGGTCCTTGTTGGAGGGTCCATGAATTCCTTCTCATAGTCCGCCTTTTTTGAGGGTGTGGATCTCATTGCTTATGTTTGCACGTCCAGGACTTGCTAATGGGCAACATGTATTTGTTGAATAAACGAAGGAATGAGTGAACAGACTCCAATCTTCCTGATTCTAAGTTCAACAGTCTTTACTAGATCACTCTGCAGCCATCTTTCTAACATGCAAATCTGACCATCCTACCGACAGATAAAAAACAACAACTCTTTATCTAGAGGGATTGGAGAGTCCCACACACTTGATTACAATGTTTTCCAAACTGCAGCTTGTGACTGATGAGGTCTTTTTTTTTTCAAATGAAATGAAATGGAGTAAATAAAGGAGTGTATACAATCTAGTGAGATCAGGGTTGCTTTGGGAGGTATTTGTGTGGCACCGGCCAACCTGTAAAACGTCTTCACTGGAGGTCGTACGCAGAGCTTTGAAAGCCACTGCTTTCGCATTCTGAGTCCCTCATGGGACACTGACTTCTCTCTGCCTTTGCACATACTGTTTCCGCATCTGGAATGTTCTTCCCTTTTGTCTGCCTGGGGACATCTAGTTATCCTTCAAGTCCTAGTTTCAAGGCAGTAGTCACTCCTCTCACTCACTTAACCCTCACGCCTTCCTCTGTTGGGCTCTCATTCCTGTTGTGTGATTGTTGTTTACTGCTCTGCTCTGATGCTAGAGTTAAAGGCGGGGAATATCCCAGATGTATTTTTACCTTTCTATACCTGTAACAGAGCTGGGTCTACAGAAAGAACTCTGGAATGTTCCCTATTTTACAAACCCCTACCTGCACTTAGTCTTTACTGAACATAAATTTATTACTTAATAGGTCTTATAATTTCCAGTTACTGTCATATCCAGCTTTTGAAAAGCAACCTAATCCCTACACAACTAAAGCTTAAAAATAAAAAGTTGGGCCAGCCGAGTGGCACATTAGTTAGGAGTTGGCTTGGGATGCCAGCTCTGTGCAGCAGGGCACCGGTTCGGATCCCACATGAAGGCCAGTGACACTGCGCCCTCTACAGCTAAGATGGTGAACAACAGCTCGACCTGGAGTTGGGCTGCAGTGAGTCACCGGCGATGGCATAGGCTGCAATGGGGCTGGCCGGCAGCTGGCGTGAGTTTTCGCAAGCTGCAGTGAGCGGCTGTCCAATGGCCACCCGAGACTGCCTCATTCGGGAAGAACGCAATGATAACACCAATATGGGCCAGCGAAGCAACGTCTTCCACAACTAGACTGAAGTACAAAAAGGACAGCAACTTGTCGGTTCCCCTTCCCCAATTCTCCAACGCTGTTCACCTCCCCCAATTCCCCAATAAAATCTTTAAAAAAGAAAAAGTTTGAAGACAGTTGCAATCCACTGAGTGTGATTCTTAGATTTCTTTTGAATGAGGTGAAGACCGCATAACACATCTGTGGTGTCACAGGCTCTTTGTGTTTCCCTGCCCCAAGAGTGACACAACGCCATTTAAATCAGGCATGCCAGCAGAAACAGATTTCAGAAGATCCACACATTTTTCGGTGTAAAGAAACCGTGATGCATCAAAAAGAGGCTTGTTTATCCCCAGAGGAATAAAGCAGACCAAAACAACCAGTAAAACTTACACTTTGGGATTCAAATGGAATATCTGTTTTTATAAATAAATCGATGATGGTGACGATGGACAAAGGAAACAAGCCCCGGGCACCCTGGTTAGAGCTGAAAAGAATCTTCCCCCAACGGATTTGCTTATGTTCTTTATTTTTCCATTATGACAGCTGCCTTTAGAATGAATTCAAGAAGAAATGTGTGGAGTAACTAAACGCAGTTACCAGTCTGATGCAAAGTGGATGGTTTTCTTTCCTTTCCGCCTACACAGCACCCAGGCTTCATGACTGAAATGCTGCAAAAATGCCTGCCGGCGCTCGCCAGCCCTAACCACATAACCGGCTCTTTCATTTATGAGCATGGGGCACGGAGGTTCTGTGCTGCGGCATGCTCAACTTGGAGACCAGTGGGCTGCATTCCTGTCCCCAAATTTCAAGGCAGGGTAAACAGTGGGGGTTGCCTCCTTTGGAGATGCTCCTCCCAGGTTTTAAAAAGAACGTAAGGTTTTACATCCTCTCACTGGAGTCTTAGGCTGTAAGCAGAGGAGAAGTACACGCTTCCCCCTCAGCAAAGAGGATGTAAAGTAATCTGGGGGATGAAGGAGCCATAAGCCACAGTGGCAAATTCTTGTCCTAATTACAGCGAAAGAGAATGGAGATGAGGGAGGTGAGGGCTCCCGTGAGGCTGGCTTGTGCTTATGCAGCTCCAACCATGTTGCAAAACATGCCATCAGAAGGCAAATTCTGAGGAAACAAACCATACGCCAGTCATCAGCTTGGGCTCAGGTATCAACTTAGGGTCACAGGCTATGAGAACTCAAAGGAATTTTAGTTAACCTGCAGATGAGATGGCTTATCTAATGTCAGTTAGCCATGGGCAGAGCTGGGGCTGCCACGCCACAGGGCCATCAGGGTAGGAAGGGCACGCGGGGGTCTCTTATCAGATCATGCTGGGGCTGGGCTCTGCAAACGACATGTCCCATAGTCCCCTGCTAGCTGACTGGGGTCTGGTACAGAGGCGCTGGTAGAGTGGGAGGCAGGAAAGGGACAGAGGGACCGTCTTCCTTTTCCCAGTTCCTGTCAGTGTCCCCCCAGCAAGAGGACAGCAATGGCTCGTTTCCAGGTTCTTTTGGTAGCCCCAGCACTAGTGGCTGTACCCCGAGTGGTGTGCACACCAGGTATCAGGCCGCAGTCAGAGGTTTGAGCACTGGCCATGCGGTGGGTGTCGTCTTCCCCACCAGAGATCCAAGCACTCGTGTGGCGTCTCCTTCAGAGGTGCGGGGACCTCTCGGAGTGCCTGGGCTATGGTAACCCTACTGTATCCTGGGGGTGGGAACTGCTTCCTCAATTATTAGTATCTGGTGCCTCAAGTTCCCCATTACGTCTGCCTCCTTGTGTCACCTCGCCTGCTGCCATACCTGCCGCGTCTTTCTTACTGGCCCCTGACAGATACAGAACTTGGTATCCAGAGTGGATTTGTCTACCACCTTTGGCACACCTGCCTTACTAGAGTATGTAATATATTTGCTGCTTCCTGATCACCCGGTCCAATGTCAGGGACCAGTGTGATGTTCTGAGGGGCGTCAAGACATTCAAGGCCTCTAGATTATGGCAAGAACAGAAAACGTGACGTAGCCAGGATATCATGCTCATTTCTTAACAGCTGTAACTTCCTTCTTCCCAAGTTTTTCCCTTTAAATTAAATGTAAAAATTAGTATCAATTCATTTTATCAACAAGAATCGGATCTGAAAATTTCTTGTTAAACATGCTGTTCTCTAGCATCTGCTTACTTGAAGGCAAGTGAAAAAAAAAATCAAAGTAGCTGAATTCTCCACTAGATGGCAATCATTACACGAATTTGTGTTAGCCTCCCATTCCCATGGCACCAGGGGCCAGCTGACAGATCCAAGACGGATAAGGGTCACCACTCAATATCTCAAACGACCTCACAGCACAAAGGGGCCCGTCCCTCTTCTGCCGAGGCAAGGGGCACTGAGGCAAATGTGCTGTAACTTCTAACACATGCAAAACTGGTACAGAGCAATTTTTTCCTTCTAGTGCAAATTCAATTTGTATTTTTGAAGAGTCACGTTTTTTGTTTCTAAATTCTTGGGAATTGGGTTGAAGTCAGGGCACTCTTATCAAGCAAAAACATACTGATCACTAAAGCAACATGGGAAATATAAATGCATGTTAGATGTGGTCCCTACGCTGAGAGCATGTGAAGCCATTGGGAAAACCCAACAGCAATCTGAGGACCGATGCCGGCTGCCAAACGCTCTGTGTGGACTGCAAGGCACGATGGAGTCAAGCGGAAGACGGGGTTCAGGCCGAGTCCCGGACGGGGATGCAGCTCTGAAAACAGAGAAGGGGAAGACAAGTCCAGGCAGAAGGGTGAGGGCAAAGACACGGATGGAAACGTGCAATGTGCTTCAGGTACAGCGATGAGACCGATTTGGTTGGGGTTGGAGGCCTGAGGAGGAATAACAAATCTGGAAAGCGAGGCTGTGTCAGGCCTTCTGTATCAGGAGCTGGGACGTCGGCCTGAAGGAAACGTGGCAGCACTCAAGGTTTCCGAGTGGGGCTGAGGGACAGGGAAGGGAGCAGTGGCACCCCGATGACAGTGGCAGTCAGGAAGAGCAGGGCAGCTAGTGCCGGGGCTACTAAAGCACTCGTGAAAACAGGACACCAACACCAGCAGATGGAGTGACGGGAAATACGCCTTTATGTAACGTGTCTACAGTTTACAAAGGACTTCCATTCACATGATCTCATTTTATCCTCAGAACAACTTACGAAGTAGAACATTTGTCACATTTCACCAGTAAGAACAGCTGCTCAGAAACGATGCTATCACCTTTGGCGGGCGGTTTCCTGTGCTGGTTTTTAGGGAACTATCTTCTTTACTTTTTACCCCCTCTCATTATCCCTTCTCAGGAAAGGCTTTTTCTTCCGGATTTCCCCATAAACACAGATGTGCGTGGCCTCTCCTCTCCTCCTGCTATGCCCTCATCACATGACCTGATCTCTTCTCATGGTTTCAGCCATCGCATATAAACGGACGGCCACCAATTCTATCATGCTTGGCCCAGATCTATCCCCGGGGAGCACCTGACTACATGTACTCAAGTCCGGCTGAAAAGCTCGTGTTCATCAAGCATGTCCACAGCGAGGACACTGTCAGCAGTCGCAGGCCTGAGAGGAAAGCCAGCAGGGACTGCCAGGAGGGAGAGGCCGGGGCTCGGCACAGGACAGGACTGGAAAAGCCACTGCAGCTCAGAGGCTATGAGAACCTGAAACATTCGGTGTTGTATTTTAATATTTTGATTCTTATTTTAAATCTTTTCACACATGGTCTTAATTTCAAGTTGCTTCAAATCTTTCTCTGAAAGCAAGAGGTTTAATATATAAATCTGGATGCTGCTCACAAGATTCCTGTATGGCTGACAAGCCAAGTACGGTTAGTCCGATTTTATAACTCACTCACTCACGGATTTATTCAAACACTTACTGAGCACTTTTTATGTGCCAGGCATGGTGCAAGGTGCTGGGTATAACAAGGATTAAGACAAAGTCCCTCAAGGAGCTCACAGTCTAACGGTAAACTACTGAGTGAACTGAGGCACAGAGCGGTAAGTGACTTACCCAGTGAGGTAGAATTAGCTAGGTACTTGGAAACGGGGGACTAGCGCTGGCGAGAGGGCAGGGGGCGGCTAACTCATCACAAGTCAAACTCCTTTGACTGACGAGCAAGGCTGCATACAGAAACATATTACAAAATCTGCTGGCAAAAGGTTAAAATAGTTTCCAATTTTCACCATAATTGAATACATGTCTCGTGATCACTTAAATCACTATCTGATAGCATTTCCACACTGGCCCCTGCAGGCCACTGGTCTGCTCAGACACAATGGCTGTAGGTAGCTCAAATCCAATTCTAACACTGGGAAGCATACTGAAATTCTTTCATTAAATCCACGAACTTTAAATGGATAGCGTATTTATGATACTTCTACATGTAGAAGTTTGGAAAAAACTCTCCTCTAACCCTCATTCCGAGGATTCTAATAAGTTATAGATACCACAGGAATTAGAGAATTTGTTATTTCCATATATACATTATTTGGCTGTACAATGGGGACAAGTTTCACTCCGA
The DNA here is from genome assembly GCF_001890085.2 of Hipposideros armiger. Taxonomy (NCBI): domain Eukaryota; kingdom Metazoa; phylum Chordata; class Mammalia; order Chiroptera; family Hipposideridae; genus Hipposideros; species Hipposideros armiger. The sequence goes on along the minus strand of NW_017731487.1, from coordinate 1,628,164 downwards.
CATATTTTATAAGGAATCTAAACATTATACAGATAGATACAAAGACGCCACACTTAGACGCGTGTGTACACCTATCAGTATACAACAGCTACCTGCAGACGTGAACCACATAAGGCAATTTCTTTTGTGATAACGACATAGAGCTTTGAAGGGCGAGCAGAGTCCACGGAGAATTGTCCATTTCAGGCTTGACCATCTGTTTTAGTAATACTCTTTGTGATATATTTATTCCTGTAGCTCAGAGTCTGTTTCACTGACAAAAAACAGTGTATTGCGATAAAGAGTTGTTTTCGACCGCAGGAACCATAATTATCCAGTGATCTAAGTAGTGAACTGCTCAACGGCGCTACTGGCCTTAATGCTGCTACTGCCGGGAACGAGGGAGCTTCACGGACAGTTTATTGCTCTGAGAATCAAACGCGATGCATACTTCTTCCATACAGGATGTCCCAAAACACTCACTACTCGAATTCTCAACTCCTATCAGTTGCCTACTTCAAGCAATTCTTCACTTTGTTGTGAAGGATTTTCTTCTGAAAAATTACAAACATGGAAGAAATTCTAAGTGAGGTTGTAAAAGAGAACCATGTAACAAAACATACGATTCAACTGCTTAAAAAACTGAAGATCCCTGGTCAAGAACCATATTCTCATGCCAATGGCATAAAGCTAACGTTTTCAGTCTCACAAGAATAAACTGGAAGTCAAACACGTACCTGGAAGCACCTGCCAGAGAATGCAGGGAGACTTCTCCACGGACATCACCACCAGCTGGCACCAACGGGGGCCAGCCGCAGCTCTAACCTTTCACTCATATCAAAACCACATGGAATTCAACTGCAAAGTTGTTCAAAATATTCTGAACTCTATTAAGAATTACCTTATAATTTTTTTAACTCGTTTTTGTGGCTAGGCCACAATACATATATATTTTAATAATCACTAGAATCTTAAATGTTCCTAATCACAGATCTGGTGAGTTTACCTTGATCAGGGGGCTCTGGGTGTTTGTTTTTAGATGAAGAGGTCCCTGCACCTTCAGACATTTTGCTACTCGCGTGATCCTGCTCCACTTCACACAGATAAACATCGATGGGCCCTTTCGTGCTCCGGATGTGGACGGTGATGGAGTCCTAGCAAAGACATCAGGATAAACGAAGAATTCATGGGTCGTGTTTTTTCACTTAACCAGAAATGCAGACGTTTCAAGGGACATTTCTGAAAATTCAAATTCAGGTACTTTCCTGTCATATATTTACGAAAATCTTGTACTTAGCTTTAGTCACATTAAACCACTGGCCAACTCACATTTTTAAAACAGCTACTTGATCACAGAACAGTGGTTTCAGAGCAGTAACGTGAATACCGCGGTATAAGAGCCCAGCTGTTTCTACTCAAGGAGTTAGTTGACTGACCCCTTCAAGGAATCTGTACTTGAATTTTCAAAAATCCATGTTTTGATGACAAAGAAATCTAAAATAGAAAACCCTGCAGTCTCAAATGTAAGGGTGTGTTTACGTTTCCAGACCAGTGAGGAGGTAGTGAGCTATCTGAAAGGACTATTCTTCCATCTGAAAAGGCAACAGAATGAGGTCAAGACAAAACATACCTCGTGTAAGTTAAAACACTAAAATCTGTACTGGGTGCTTTTACTGAGAATTGTGCTAATTCTTAAGGCACAGTTCCGGTTATGGCTCCTCTTGTTTTGATTGGGAGTGGGTGCAACTCCAAGTCTGTGTGCTTCACTTCCGTGCGGCCAGGTCTGGACTGGGTACCAGACAGCACCGCCCTCTCCTGGTCTCCTCACTGGGACCTCACAAGAGTCCGGTGAGACAGCATATCAGTCTCAGAACCCCGCGTGCCATCCTTTCCATAGCGTCCTGGTCTCACACAGGTAGACTGGGGAAAACTGCACTCGGCTTCTAGGTACAGGTGAGGTCTGGTTTGAATGGCCTACACTGTACAACTCAACAGCTATTTTTAAACAATAAAGGAAACCAAATGCTGCTCAGAACTGGCAGCCAGCTGAGGGCGCATATTCCACAAAATCGGGTTGGCAAACGTCTTCCGTAAAGGGTGAGATAGGAAATATTTTTGGCCTCATGGGCCACACCATCCTGTCACAGCAACACAACTCTGCTGTTACAGAGAGAGGCAGCTGGATAGTACGTGAACACAGGGCATGTGGCTATGTCCCAAAAGGATTTTACAAAAATCCAGCAGGCTGGATTTGACCCGGACGCCAGTCTATCCAGCCCGGCGCTAGACCCCAGGTCTCTGTGGAGCCGGACTCCACTAAACACAGCGTGCTCCTGTTTCTCACCCCCCATTGCTGACAATGGTTGCCCAGAGGGCCCATGTGCACTGGCTTCTACATGGGACTCGATGAAGTCTTGGGCATGACCAAAAGGCTCAGCAAGATTTGACAGTTAGTCAGAAGCAGCTCCCGCACACAGAAAAAACCCCAAAACCCATCAGTCACTGCAGAATGGGGTCTCATGCCCCAAAAGAAGGATGCGTTGAAAAACTAGTGGTTATTTTTTTGAAAAAAGAGTTTAAAGGGGCCGGTGGAGTGGCTCATTGGTTAAGAGTTGGCTTGGGATGCCAGCTCTAGCAGCAGGGCCCCAGTTCAGATCCCACATGGGCCAGTGACGCTGTGCCCTCTACAGCTAAAATGGTGAACAACAGCTCGACCTGGAGCTGGGCTGCTCCAGCAACGGCGTAGGCTGCAGCCCCTGCTGCAGTGCGCTGCCGTAAGCTACCGTGGGTGGCCAGCAACCGATCTGCCTCAGCCAGGAAGAGCACAATGATCACAACACCAACATGGGCCAGTGAAGCAACGTCCTCCACAACTAGACTGAAGAACAAAAGGAGAGCAACTTGTCTGTTCTCCTTCCCTGATTCCCCAACTCCCCAATAAAATCTTAAAAAAAAAAAAAAAGTTTAAATACCTGTGAAATGACTCAAACTAAATATAAATGTTACTTAGGAGGCTTGGACTTTCTAAATCCAAATGAACAAGGCAATATCAGCAAGAAGTCACAATCTGAGTGTGACTGGAGTAAAAGGATGCTGTTTCTTAGTCGATGTGTGACACACTCACATAACAACATGGACTGTGACCTGGACAGTGGTCTGCTGGGGAGAAAGGGTGGTGGTGTGCGTATCTTTGCTCTGAGGGAGCTAAGACCCTACAGCAATGACAACACCGCTACAAGCACCGATGACTATCAGGCAGTCGGAACTGGTGATCTGTCCCAAGAATGGTCAGTTCTTGGTCCCGACTCCATCCCTACCACGCTACCTTCCAATGACAATTATCTGTCAATACAAACTCTCCTGCAAGGGAAAGTATACTAAGCAGCTGGCAGCTGACATGGGTCCTTTCCTTTACAGAGCATTTTACTTTTCACCCTCAATGTATAGTGTCCCAGTTTATTCACGGGTCTCTTCTGAGTTTGGTCAGGGAGTTATTCCCTGGGGCCTTGCCTGACACCATGTCTTCCTGCTGGAACTTCCAGACTGAGGCCAGTACTTGGTGGTTCCTCTGAGGCAGTGTGGCACCATGGTTATGAATAGACTGAAGCCAAACTATTCGGGTTTGAATTCAGATTCTGTCTTTTACTGTGTAATCGTGAGGAAGTTAATGACTGTTTCTGTGCTTCAGATTCCTCACCTCTAAGGGGATACCAACCACGAGCACTTCGCTTGTTGTGTTACTCAAAACAAGTTAAAATGCATCCAGCGCCGTGAGCAGTACCTGGCGTGCAGCTCCATCTGTGCACAGGAGGGTTCAAGTTATGCAGCCTGCAGGGTGGGAGCCTAAGCAGCTGGCCCGCCCCCTCTTTCAATCTTAAAAGCACAGGGCTCCCTACCTCTCTGGGAGCCGGAACATCCAGTCTGGTTTCTGCGGGAGCTTTCACTGCAATAACAATCTGTTCATGGAAGGCTTGGATACTATGAATATCTTGATATGTCACGTACGCTAGTGTAAAAATCAGTCAAGGATCTCTAAGCAGGGTGCTACTTATTGGGGAGGGAACTTGGCTCTTGCAATACAGGAACGCAAGTGTAACGTTAAAATGGCTTTAGTTTTTATGGGCTACAAATAATTAAGGAAAGCAGTTGGTAAAAAATTTTCGTATATAATTCTTATTATTTCATGAACAATTCTTAAGATTTTATAGCGCTTTAAAATATTTATAACTCGATTTAAAGAGTTCCTTTATAGTGTACTATTGTGACTATGATGACAATTTCTGGAGAAAAATATGAATCAAGTCTGAGTCCCTAATACAAACACAACTCATGAGGGTATCAAATCCACCCATCAAACCCCCATTCCCTATTCACTGCTGGATCTCACTATGAGCATCTCTGGGGAGAAATACTCAGAGTTTTGGTGAGAATCCCCCTAAAATGCATGGTGGAAAAAAAATCTGTGCAAAGCAGAAACAACTTCGAGAATAAGTGTTTCAGAACTATCTCCTTCTTCCTCATGAAATGTCCCTCACCCAGAATTCTCGTCCAGCTCGCGACCTGAATTTTTGCACTTGTTTTATTGTGCTGCCTACAATTTACCAATTACATGTTTTATTGGGTTTTCCCAGCATTCTTTTTTTCCTCCACAAGCCTTTTGATGGAGTGTGGTCATGTTGGCATTTATTTTCCCTTTAATACCTGTATTTGGAAAGAGTTCTGACTGATGTAGTTTAAGTGAATTCGGAACACGGGACAGGTGAGAACCGTGACGCCTCACCAGGGGCTGCCAGGGGAACCGAGCAACACGCAGCCCAGGGCACCAGGAGGAGGTCAGCTGCAGAGGCAAGTCTCCCCCGCTGGTGCCAGAGACACTGAGCTTCAGAGCAGTATTGGGCTCTGAGGGCTAGAAAGGTAGTTTAAGTGCCATTTTGCTGGCCATTCATTGTTTCAGAAATAAAATCTAGTTAACAAATTAGGGAAAACATAAATTTCACAAAAGCCAACAAATATCTTACCACCTTTAGAGTATTCAGACTACAAAAACGAACAAGAATGCCTCACCAATTTAATTTTAAAAGCAAATGCTAACCTTGTTACATTACTGTACTACTGAGGTCATGATGCAGCACTGAACTTGAATAAACACCACACCAAGAAGCTAAAGACTGTGATGTGCTGCTATCTGAGTGTGTTTGAGGCTCTACTACTAAACCTTTACATAAACTTACAAAGGTCGTTTGTTTCTTAAATATGTTAATTAAATCCCCAAGCTGACTTGACTGTTTAACCTGCTTTGGAAGGAGAACTTGTTTTAAAGGGTACAAGTCTATGAAGTGGTCTCCCTATCAAGACATGAGTCCAACTGGCCCCCTAAAAATTATTTACAACATTATTGATTATATTCATAGTCGGTGTAGAGGCCTGACCGCCACACTGTATATCTGAAGCTGATGTTGAATGATAATGTATGTCAACTATAATTATATACACATATAGTCACGGGACGTGGAGTAGAGTGTGGGAATGGAGTCAATGGAATTGTAATAGATATGTATGATATCGGGGGTGGGAGGGCAGTCGATGGGGGAGGGGGATTGTTTCTGTGTGAGGGGTAAAAAGGATAACTACTGCATTGTTCTGTACACCTGAAACTAATAATAAAATGAATGAATAAATAAATAAAAAATAAAGGGTACAGAGTCAAAGGATATCTTTCATTTTCTTTGTCATCTGTTAGCTCAAACAACTGCTGGGCACAATCCTTAATTAGCTCATCCAGAGCATCTTCCATCGCCGATAAGTCAGAAAGTTCCTCCTGCAGCTTCTTCTGTTGGGGCACTGCTCCAAAATTGCTGAGATCAGATCCTCTTGAAAAGTATTCAAGAAAAAGATCACCATCAGTGACATCTAAGAGGTGACAGACTGACGCAGGTTAGGTTCCCGGAACTTCTCCGAATGTTGCTATCAGCTGTTTCTCACCCTGACTGACAGAAACTAGGCACTTTTGATTTCACTTCTGTTCTCCCAGTATCCTAGGTAACCAGGCTTTTTCTGTACACAAATTGGGTCTCGCCCCCCTTCTAGTCCCTTACACAGGGCCTTTCAAAAAAACACACATCATAACCCTACGGAAATTACCAGGCGCAGGGAAAGCTTAATGAAATGAGCGTTGAACTAAGAGCCAATAACGCCCAGTTTAAGCCCAAGCTCTACTTACAGCGAGACTTCTGACAAGTTACACTTTATAGAATCCTTTTCTAACAAGAAGTCACATCTTACTTTGCTTTATATTGTTAAAACATTGCTAATATCTAGTGTGTTGTATTGTCACTTAATGAGAAGGAGGAAAAAAGCCATGAAAAGGTTGAAACCAACTCACATCCATCGAATATGGTTCTTAGATTTTTTTTCAACCAGGTCGATTCCATCTAAGACATTGGTGATGTCGTATACTCTTCGTTTTCGTACTCCCAGTTTTGTTGCAACCTTGTTTAAATCAAGAATACCCCCAGGAGCATTTCTGACAAGATCCATAAATTTTCGAGTTAAATAAACCAGTGATACATCAAAACGAGGTCTCTTCACTTTTAGAGCTTCTGGGAGACAAAACAAACACATTTGTAAAATTTTAAATAACATTTCTTTCTCAACTCATTAAAAAAAATCATTCATTTCCTTTTGATTAGTAAGAACACCTATAGAAATTCTACACATTAGAAATTCTACCAAGTCATAGCTAACTTTTATGAAATAGATTTCTCAAATTGGGTAAAAGTTTACTAGCCTATCCCAGGTAAGCAAAGACTTTAGACTTAAAAGAGTATTTGAAATATGCAACCAGCCAGCTGCATCTTATCAGGTAAAAAGTGGAGAGTTTGTATGCGTATCCACTCCGCTCAGGAATCAAATTAGAAATGGTTTTTACAATTAAATCTTTCATTTGGTCTTAAAGTTAAGAAATTCTTTATGAAGCAAAGGCAGAGATTTGGCTTTTTTTGTTTGTTTGCTTCAAATGTTTCTATACATGTCATAGTGTATCTGATGGAGTTTGAAAGAGCTCATATTGGTCTTCCATTAGGACAATTATATACCTCCAGGAAAAGTGGCATATCTATTTTTAAAAATATTCACTACCCTCTATTAACAGATAAGCAAATGAAGGGGAAAAAACCCCTTAAATCACTTACCCACCTAATATGATGACTGCTTTTTCATACATACTCTGCCCCCTCCACACACATACATACACGTGTGTGTCAATATGCATATATAGTTTCTAAAAACAAAAATAGGAACAGACTTTTTCTTTTAAGCTGAGCCATCCTGCTACCTGTTGGCAGCTCAGCGGCTGCTCAGCTCGGGCTGGACTCGAACCGCTGTTGCTCAGAGCTCAAACTCTTGAGCGAGCTCTTAACCAACTGAGTCACTCGGCCGGCCTGCAACAGACTATTTTTTAACATGCTGTTTTTAACTCAACACTGAACATCTCCACTTGTCAAGAAATGTATTTCTACCAGAAATGTAGTGTACAACGTGAGGACTACGGTTAACGCTGCTACACAATTGATAGATAATAAAGTTAAGAGTGTTGATCTTAAGCATTCTCATCACAAGGGGAAATTTTTTTCTTTGTATTGCATCTATATGAGATGATGGATGTTAACTAAATCTATCGTAGTAATCGCTTCACAATACAGGTAAATCGAACTAGCATGCTGTACACCTTACACTTATAGTGATGTGTGTCAATTATTTCTCAATAAAACTGGAAAAAAGGGTATTTTTTCTTAATGGCTACATAACATTTAACTCCACGAAATAGTCGCTAACTTGCCCCAATACTGGAAATTTAGATTGTCTGTAACTTTACAGTTTTCCATAATACTTCAGCAAATCTCCTTGCAGCGACATTTTTATATGCCTCTTTAATGATTTCCTTTAGATAATTCAGAGATGTGGAATTGTCGAGTAAAAGCACATTTTTAACTCCATCAGGCGCAACTGATCTCACAGATTGTTTTGAATTTCTGTTGATTTTTATACTGAGTTTATATAATAAACATGTTGTTTTTACTTTGTGGCAAATTAAAATTTCATTCTGAATAAATAATAAGCATGCCTACACGTTATTTTAATTCATTTTCAATTTAAATAAATAAATGTCATACAAGCATCTAGTAGATGCATTGCACCCGACGGAGGGTTGAAGGAATTTTGCTATGTACTGCAAATCCTGCTCTCCAGGTTGTGGATTCTACAAGTTTACGCAGTGTATGAGAGCCTCATCTCATGCCTGCTAGAAGTGAATATTATCATTCTTTTCATCTTTCCCAAATTATACCCAAAATAAAAGTACTTATGGCTTGATGTGCAGAGGAAATAAATTTACAAATAACCTAACTGTCTTTCTAGTGTGGAGTATAGGATTTCTCTTTTTCTCTACCTCCACAGCATGCCACAGTTTGTATGTTTTAAAAGAAATAATCATCAATCAGAAATGTCTTCCTTATCCAGAACCTCTGCAATGTCATGATTCAGTTTAAAGACCACTGGTAGTTCTTCCAAGAACAGAAGTACATATTTTGTAATGTAAATGTCTTCTTTGTGGAGACCATTCCTATACTTAAAATTAAACAGCATTAAACAGAAATTAATTTTTTTAAATTACAAGTAGAAGAAAGTCACAATTCTACAGCAAACCTTGGAAGGTTACAAATGAGAAATTCTAACTTTAAAAAGCATACATTTACTTATACTATTAGATATATACTAACAAGTCATGGTCATATAAGCTTAGGATATTCCCTTCATGTTAGTCATTTTATAAAGAACAGATATTAACTGAACCCTGTAACACATGGTGAAGGGATATAATGATTAAAAAGATCTTCCCACAAAAGGCGGGTCTCTAAGGAGCTCTATTATAATATGCCGAGATAAGTGCTAAGAGAAGTATTCCAAGTCACTTGAGAAGGTAAAACCCTAACTGGGGTGAGACACTGGGAAGGCATCCTAATGAGAGAATGCTGGGTACACAGAATAGAGAGATGAACAGGAGGGCCAGGGCCCTAAGTGAGCCCGAGGGAACCGCATGTCAAAAGCCGGAGCAGCATCTGAGAACGGTGTATTCAGGGAGCCCACAGCCAGTGCAGCTTCAGCTGGGTGGGCAGCAGCGTGCCGGCAGGCAAGGCTGCAAAGCCAAGCAAGAACCGGCGTCCAGGGCCTTGTCTCATTGTCTGTCCATTCCCTGCTGCCTGGTTTCTTTTAAGGATACAAGGTAGCTTCTAAATTTAACACAAATAAGTAAAACCAAATAACTGGCGAGTCAGGGTTTTCTCTGTAGGTTATGAGGAACTTTAGGTTGAGTGATACCATCGTCCCATTCCTGTGTTAGAAAAATCACACTGGCCGCAGATGGGAAGCGGCTAGGGGGTGGAAGGGTCTGGGGGCGGACCACCCACTTAGGAGGCTGTCCCGCTGCTTCCTTGGGAGCGTGAGAACCGAAACCAGAAGCAGCGGTCAAAGACACTGGTGAAGACTGTGGGCTCCAGTCAGGAAGGCATGTGACTGCGCAAGGTCCTTCACCTCTCGGGGCCTCCCTCATCTATAAAAATGGATAATAATCCATACCTACACCTTGAAGCGTTGTTGGGATAGTCCATGCAAAGAGCTTAAATCAGGGCCAGGCATTGTGTGAGCTCAATACATGGTAGACATGACTGCAAGTCAGTGGTAGAGGACAGACGAAGAAACGCTTCAAAGGTGAAACTTGGGGACTAACTATGGGTGAGACGGTGGCAGGGGTTGAGGAAAAATTAAGGGTTGCTATTAAGATTTCTATATCGGCATATACGCACTATGTATTTGATGAGATTAGGACCAAATTAAGGGGGAGCTGGGGTGGGGCAATCTATCACAAGGGTTTCCAGGACAGGGAACTAAATAAGGCGGCTGGTTGTCCATCTCCTTGAACTGACTCAACACTGATGCACAGCAGGAGCCAAAGGAAAGAGCCAACGTCAGAGGGAACCAGGAGGGCGAGAGGCCGTCATGTCTGCTGTCAGGCTGCCTTCAATCCTGCCGACAGCACGAGCAACCACCTCCACAGAGCTCGGGGGAGACGGCCGTCAACACAGACCACTCTATTTTTAAAATAATGTGTCCAAAGCAAAGGAGAATAAATGCATTTGGGCACATTATTCAGCCCACAACCTCGGGAAATTCCAAGCTTTACATTTCAGTGTACAAATAATATATTTTATTTCAGTTTCTCATCAACTTATGTACATTTAAAATAAATCATTTAAAGTACTGTTAATTTCACAAAGGAACAAAGGATGTTCAAACTACAAAATCGAAAACTTATTCAGGAATCAACTTACTTCTCATGGACACATATTGTACATTATCTTCTAAATTAATCCTGATTTTTGATGGCTGGAAAAAAGAAGACACAGAAATTTAACTCAGTAATTTAAAAACAACAATGCAAACGAATAGCATTTTACTGGACAAAATGTAGGTCTCTTTTTCACCAGGGGATAATCATTTGGGTGTAAGAAAACGAGTCCTTCTTCCAAATTATGTTTACTATAAGTGTAATCACGTCTTACAATGTTCACAGATTTAAATTTCTAAGGTAAAGAGAGAGAGGGGTGGGGATAAGGAATGCTGAGGGAGACAGAAAATATGAGTACGAGGATTTATTACTGAATAGACAATTTACTGACTGCATCAGGTCCTGAGGATAAAAATACAAATCTGATTAGGACATTGTCCCTGGCTCTGGAAAGCTCAGTGGAGGCATAAGGTATACCTAAATAAATGTTCACCTCTTGTTATTTAAGCGTAAGTGGCTCCAAAAAATGTGCCCACAAACTTTCCCAGGCAGCTGTGCAGCCCCATTATGGTTAATAAAAAAGAGCAACGTTTCTCATGATGGGAAATAATGCAAGCTACACAACTAGAAGCTTTGGTATTTAGATGAATTGAAAAGCTTCTTTTCAATCCCTGAAACAACCAGGAAATTGGTAGTAGCTGCTCACTATTTCATCAGCTGGATAGAGGCTATGAAAGTTTACATAAACTGGTAGAAACATCTGCAATATGTTTAGAAATTGTTTTTGCAAAAAAATAAATAAAATCTTTAGATAAAGCCATGTAAACAGAAACCTGCATTAGGCTTGTGCTTAGAGCCAAGTATTATGATGTCATGTGCCTCCCCAGACAGGCTGTGATCAGCTTCAGCTCTTGTCTAAGTGAAAAAACTGACCCCTAAACTGGCCGTAGCAAAACTGCTGTAAATGAATTGCGTAAGGTGCTCTAAGGGAAGAATCAGCAGGACTACCACGGACGCCCCACAGACGGAAGCCCCAGGATTTACAGGGAAGGGAACCCCTAGCTGAACCTTGAAGGACAAGCCTTGAAGAGCATGCTAGAACCACACTCAACGTGGAGGACCATGAAAGTCACACTAAGGAATTCAGACTTCGTGGCATAACCAGTGGAGACTCACCACCGATTTCTGAACAAGAATACAACATATTCAAGCTCACAGTTTGGGAATCTAAGTATGGGAGAAATAGGGCAAAGACTAGGCAATGGGGAAGCCTGAAGGCCACGTAAGCAGCTAAGCAGCTCTTTTATCAGTGTCACAAATCCTTGGCACAATGATTTCCAGATCGTCTATGAAAAGATGATAGCATGTATTAGCGCGTTAACTTGATATGGAATAATTCCACCGAAATAGAACTCAACTGTAAAGTTAATTTAGTTGTTAGAATTTAAAGGAAAACATAGCCCTGCTGGGTGTGCAAAACCAGAGCTGGAAATGCCTGTCTTGGGGGCAGGGACTATGTCTGGCTAGCTGACAGCAGTGACTTGCAAACAGAGGCTCCCACAGCGAAACACAGAAGGGCAGTCCTATTCGGGTCAAACATGGGACAAGTATGACCAACTGGCATTGCTATTTTCGCATTTACCCCTTCTGCTAATGACTATGAGACAGTCTAACTACTGTAGTAAGATTCTTTAATGAAAAAAATCCATGCTTATCACAATGATTTGAAACACACACAAACAAATATCCTGAATTATTACATATAGATTAAGGTCTGTTTATGAGTTTCTGTTTAGCCCATGATCTGTTACTTATGTATGTGCGGCACACTCCTTTAACGACTATAAACTTGACTCCTGTTGGTGCAGCCGGAGAACCATGCAGAAAGGGCTCATGGGTGCCTTCTGCTGCAAAGAATTCTGTCCTAGGTTTAGAGCAGCTGCGCCAAGACGCGCACACACAGTGCATCCTGGTTCCCGACAGGCTGCCTCACTACCTGCTCCCCACCTTTCCTGCTCGATAGCCCCCTCCCTCTTGTCACCTCATCTAGACTGCTGTTATTCACAGGCTGGCACAGGGATAATACCACAATGAGGCATAACAACAGAAGTATCACTTTCTTTTCCCTGGATTCTGTATTGTTGGCTAGACCGAGATCTGTGGGAAAACAGGCTCCAACAGCATCCATTCATTTTTTTTTTCTTTGAATATGAAAACACTATCTCTTTAGCTTGGAGGAATCACAATAGCATCATGGCCCCTCAGGAGCAGACATCCCAATATGTATAAATCCTATCGGTCTACAATTCTGGAGATTTCCAAAGTGCCCATGGTAACAACACATTCACCTCCTATATAGTCACAGTAGTTCTGGCCTAAGACTGAGCTCGGGACTACTAATCACGTGACTTCTTAGATGCGGGGCGATCCCGACCTTCATCTGTAACATGTGTCGTGGTATAACTTTATTGCCCATTTTCCAAGCTATTGTGAAGATTAAATGAGAAATTCTGTAAATTGTAAAACCCTACGCAAGCACATGTTATGGTTTTCCTTTTTGAACCAGAATAGTGCCTGGTACATTCAGGCACTTGGAAAAAATTTGTTCAACTCATGTATGGAGATTGAAATGGTTTCTAGTAACATGTCATAGATGACTTCAACTGACAAATAGCTTAGCACCATGAAACAATGAGTATTTAGACACAGGACCCCGGGGCGAAGACTCCCCCCCCCCCTTGCCGGGCACACCAGAATAAGTATCTCTGAAAAGATATGCAGCCTCATGTTCTGCTTTCTAATCTGACGTGCATCATCTGGAGATCCAGCCTGACAAGCCCGGCAAGCCTTCCCACGGGAACTTCGGTGACCTGCATTTCACAGGTAGGACAGCTCTTCTGGAAGTAGATCGCACTAGCTACGAGGACCTTTTGAAGTGACTTTAAAATCAGAGTGTTTCCTCACACAAAACTTAGTGAGCTATTAAAGAAAAGTAAATGAGGGCCGGCCGAGTGGCACGTTGGTTAAGAACTGGCTTGGGACACCAGAGGGCCCCGGTTCGGATCCCACATATGAGGGCCGGTGACACTGCCCTCCACAGCTAAGATGCTGAACAACAGCTCAACCTGGAGCTGGGCTGCCATGAGTCGCCGGCGACGGTGTAGGCTGCAGCCCCTGTGGCAGTGGGTTGCCATGGGCTACCGTATGTAGCCAGCAGCCAGCGTGAGCGGCCAGCAGCCAGCGTGAGTGGCTGTCCAGAAGCCGGTGACTGATCTGCCTCGCCTGGGAAAAGCGCAATGATGGTGCCAACTTGGGCCAGTGAAGCAACGTCCTCCACAACTAGACTGAAGAACAAAACAACAGCAACTTGTCTGTTCCCATCCCCCCAATTCTCCAATTAAAAAAAAAAAATCTTTAAAAAAAAAAAGTAAATGAAATGCCACCGTGCACTTGGGCCCAAGTCACTGAGGACCTTCCGATCAAAGTGGTGCACCTCACCCCTGGAGGGACCCTAATGGGGCTCTACATCCTTTATGGACCCTACAAACGGGGACAGGAGGAGAGTAGAGAGGGGCTCCCACCTGTGCTGAGAAACAACGGAGGCCCCTCCCCACAGGAGGCCGATCCTGTGGGCTCCCTTCAGGGATACCCATCTTCTTTTTATCTTGAAACAATTTCAGTCTTTGGAAAAGACTTAGTACTAAGAATTGCAAAATACCTTCACCCAAGTCGCCCAAATGTTCATGTTTTATTACATTCGCATTATCACTTTTTTCTCTATACACACGCATGCTTTTTTTTCCTGAATCACTTGAGGGTACACTGCAGACACCTAAATCAATGTGTAGCTCAAGGGTGTTCCCTTCTACGAGCACAATATAATTACCAAAAAGTCTGTTCAAGGCTAAGCAGTCTTGAAAAGACTGTCAGTAGAAACCTGGACTTTGAGGACACTCCCTGTCAGTGAGGGTTCAAAAGGAAGGGAAGAACATGTTATCAGAATCTAAGGGGGATCCCGTTATGCTAAGACAGAGCACTTAGCATCGCTGTGGGGAAGAGAAGACATTAATGGGCGGCGTGATCCAACTAAGGAGATTTCCATGCAGAGGGCTGACGCTAGCACCTGGCTTCTCCTTGCAGCTCGTAGAAAATGTGAGAGAGAGAAATTGAGGGAATAACTGTTAAACCAAATGAAGCCAGGACTTAGTAGCTTTAAAAACTCTCAGCATCTCCAGAAGCTAAAAATCAGCAACTTCTGAGAAAGACCAAATCAAAGGCACTGCCAGGAGAACAGTGTAAAGATGAAGGTGAGGGCGCGACTACAACTTTCTGTTAGCACCTCAGCGACATCAAAAACGGCACCTGAGGAGCCTCTTCCATCACACAAAAGGCCCGGGAAAGAGCTTCAGGAAGAGCCCGGCGGGCCTAGGCGGCTGCAGGTCCCTGTCACTCAGCCATGCCAGCAGGGGTCCCAGGCACAGAGGGTTTAGCTTGAAGAAATCTGTGAGTGGGGCTCTTGTCTACTAGTGAGTGAAGCACAAGATTCACAGCAGTGAGTTCTTCAGTTTCTGCGAGAATTCTATCAGCAAAACCACTGCCAGCTTGGGCTAAACGAAACAGAGGCAGTTCAAATGCAAAGCGGACACCTCAAATCCCACTGACAGGAAGCAGGCTGAAACAAACTACTGAGCTACACTGACATCACCTTTCAGGAAAAGAAAAGGAAGACTGACAGTGCAGCCAAGAGCCCAGTGCGTAGAGCCTGGAGCAGGGAGAGTTATGCCCAGGCCTGGAGACCTGATCAAGAAATGCGCAGCGTTACCAGGCGGAACTGCAGCACTGCTGGGGACCAGTTTCTGCTCCGTGCCTCCGTGTCCCTCTTTCATGGACAGGCAGGTGTGAAGCAGTGATCCTATGTCCGCGGCACTAGTCTATGCCGTATGTTGGTGTATGGGGTCAGATAATGTGTGTTTAGTTTCACATCTAAAGACGTGGAGGAACTGTACTTAAATACACCTGATGAGCTTTCGTGAGCTGCGGGAAGAGCGCAATGGTAATACCAACATGGGCCAGTGAAGCGACGTCCTCCACAACTAGACAGAAGAACAAAACAGCAACTTGTCTGTTCCCCTTCCCCCAATTCCCCAGCACTGTTCCCATCCCCCAATTCCCCAATAAAATCTTTAAAAAAAAGAAAGAAATACACTTCAGCAGCCTGGGTTCTTTTTTTAGTCCATGAGTATAAAACCTGTTATTTAAAGGCTCAAATTGTCCCAGATTAGGCCTTTTCTAATAAGTACAGGACACTTATTTTTCACCTTTTCAGCATCTTTAGGATGAGTCCTCAGAGGAATGCTCCCTCAAATTTCTATGCGACTAACCTGCCAGGTGCCAGCAGAGATGCTGAAGCTTCTAGCTCCAGCAATCCACCACTGCAGGGCAGCATCAGTGCTGCTGTTCTTTTAAGAAAGTCTCACTGAGAGGTTACTCTCAGGTAATTTCCCTGAGGGGATACCAAGAGAGAGCCCAGCCAGTACCAGTCACACCTCAAGGCTGGACTACCTAAGAAACTTTCCCTTTCAATCCTCAAATCTATCTCTCATTTGTTCAGGTTTATTATACAGCCTTGGAAAGGAATGGAGAAGGCAGAGGCCTCCAAAATCACTAAGGATGACCTCATGCACACAGCAGTGTAAGAACCAGCGGCTTCTGATGGGCAAGTCAGCATGTTCCACGCTATTTTACTACTGTTCCAAGTCCCACATCTAAAGGCTGATGCTTCTGAGATTTCAAAGAAAAAGAAGAGTCTAAAAAGTGAATTTTGGGAACTTAAGCATTGCCTTTAAATTAGTTAAAACTTTCTCTATACAGATGCCCCTTTGTACCGATTGCCTGTTTTGGGGAATGACATCCTTGTAAGAGCCCTCTGAAAACATACCTTTCTCCAAGGTGAAAGCATTCATTTAAATTTTCCTTATTTTTCAATTTGCAAACTAAGTTCCACCTTCAAACAATACTATCTTCTCCCTTCTCAAAATTCCAGTTTTCAAGCCATTTACTTAATGGGAACATCAGACACTCAGCCAGATACATAACTAACCTCTGCATTTTTAAATACTTCCAAATCATTAGCCAATTAAAAAACACTGAGATAGGTGTTCGACTCACCATTTTATCCAAAAGAATAAGGAAGTATGAAAAATTTAGCAACTATAAGCAGTTCAGGAAAGATACACCCAGGGGCCTGATTAAGAAGTTTCTAATCTAACCTGAGAGCACTAGGGAACCACAACAGTCTTTAAGCCAAATGAAATGATCACAAATATGCTTTAAGGAGACCATATGGTTAGTTACTATGTGGAGAATATTCAGAAAAGTTGGGGGGCAAAACCAGAAGCAGGAAAACTGGTTAGGAAGACAGGAACAATCTGAAAGATAGATGGTCAGAAGTGGCAAGTATCGGCGATTAATTTTAATTGGATTGGAAGGATGGAGGGAGTCAGTTTGGAAAAGAGAAAAGGCAAGAATGATGCTTAGGACAGCAGCCTGGGCAACATGGTGGATGTGTTACCATATATTAACACAGGAAATAGCAAAGTTGTTTCTCGCTTAGGTTAAGAAGATAATGAATTCAATTTTGGATATATGAGTTTCAAATCTAAGTAGCGAGATCTAGTAGACAGTTGGAAAGCTCTGAGCTTGATTTATAGGTTTGGGAGTTATTATGACATACTAACTGAACTACCACGGTGAATAAGAATATCTAAGACTTCAGGGATGTGTGTATCTTCTGATATTAAACGCAAAATTAAGTTGGTTTTTCCATAGTGAGAGCTCAGAACATTTATCAGATTCTCAAAGATTAAGACCACCAATAGAGATGGTAACAGAAGTCATCAGAGTGGTGGCGAACGACATCCCACATGACTGTGTATAGAAGGTAGAAGAGAACGCTGAATAACACCAACATGTAAGGAATGGGAGAGGAAGCGGAGTTTGCAAAGGAGCACGAGAGGCCAGATAAGTGAGTAGATAGAGCATCGAGTGTATGTGGTGTTAAGAGAAGCCAAGCGATGGCGCGCGTTTCCAGCAAAAGCGAGTGTCAAGCATGTCAACGCTACAGAGATAAGGAGTGGAACATTCGCTGGAACTGACCGTGTTGTTGGCAACCTTGGTTAGAACAGTCTTAGAGCTGTGCTGAGGGCAGAGGTCCCCTGGCAGTGGATTAAAGTGGTAATGATTGGTGAGCACGAAGACACAGTGAATGCAAACAACTGTTTCAAAAAGTCTGACTGTGAAGGGGAAGAGATGCAGTAGAAGGACATGAAGAATTAGGGGAGGGATCTTTTAAGATGGGGATGGATTTAGAATGCAGTTTAAGCAGTCAATAATTTATAATTTGGAGCCAGACATTGTGAGGTTAAACCCAGGCTTTTCTACGTACTATCTAACCATGGGCAAGCCACTTAACATCTCCAAGTGTATTTTGGCAACTGTAAAACAAGAATATTAATCTCTTAGGACTACTGTGAGGAATTAAATAATATCATTAACGACTTTTGAGCACTGAGTCTCCTTGCAGACTGGGCACACTGGCTTCAGTAAAGGTCTAGTTACTAGTCATGGGAAGAAACCAGCAGAGAAGTTGGAAATATGAAGAGAAATGGAAAATGACGGATTCATTAGTGGCCCAGAGAACCAAGGAGAATATACTGCATGTAATCTAGAGCAGCAATAGAGGAAATTAACCTTTTGCAGGAAGGAAGCCCAAGCTCCCCTTGAATTTTTTTGTCTTTGCTGAATGGGGGGCTGTGGGGTGGGAAATGTGAGGGGTGGACAAGCTTTTAAATGTTTACAGTTAAGGCGAAGAAACGGGAGAGAAGGCCGAAGAGAAAAATGACAGTTTGCAGAGATATACTCAGGGTGGGTGGAGGTAGGCAAACAAGATTTTCTCATGCAACGTTGAGCAACTTTCTCCAACAGTACTCTGTAGCCCCAAGGTAAAAGCCAGGAAGGCTAACACATTTGAGTACATGTTGCAAGAAGACAACAGTTGAAGCGAATGACCTGCTTGGTGTATAGTACATAATGGGCAGTGCAAGCGCAGCGGAGGCAGAGGAGCGGCCCAGCCGAGCTCACGACTCGGGAGACACTCAGTCCAGCTTCTCCAAGGAGGGAAAGAGGCGCCTGAGACGCGACCCGACCCGACCCGGTCCGGTCCCAGGCGCGCAGGGCTCAGACTGTCCCCGGGACTTACCAGCAGGCCTTCCACGTTGATGGGGTCTCGACACCGGCGGCGTACCGTCTCCTCTGCCGGGTCCACAAGCAGGCTGGGCAATTTTCGCGCCGGCCGTTGCTGACTCATGCTGCCCAGCCGGCGGCCCCTCGCCCTCGCACCCCGCGAGCTCTCCCGCCTTCTCCTGCGCGGGTCGGACGCCGCTCCCAACACGTTGGTTCCCGGAGCCAAAAACTGGTCTCGCGGTCTGCTCGGAGGTTCACTTGGCTAGGTTGGGCCGGGGACGCACGCGCCACTGCCCAAATGGCCCCGGGAGGGATCACGCAGGCTGGAGGAGAGCAGGGAGACCCACGATTCTCAGGACGCCATGCCCGCCATCTTTTCGCATGCGCAGTGCGCCGCCCCCAGTGCGCATGCCTGCCACAGCGGGAGCGCTCCCACGCACTGAATCCTCTCCCTGAGCTGGAGCCTGCGAAACCCCGGGAGGCGGAATCCACGGAGAGGATGGCTAAGGAAAAGGAAGAGGTGGAGCAGGAATTCGGAGGAAGGGAACGGCACGGAAAACAAAAACAAAAACAGGCGGCCGGGAAAACCGCGTTTGTTCCGCGGAATTCTTGACGTAACGACACTAGTATCTGAAAGTTCTGAGTGGGCGGAGATGTTAATTTATTCTTAAGCGCCCTCTGCATATCTCAGGCACTTGCCCAGTGTTGATGCTTAGTAAATGTTGGAAACCAAACCGTTGCAGAATTGTTTCCTTATATGCTTCTTTCTCTGCCTTCTTTCCTTTTTCTTCCTTGCTTCCTTTCCTTCTTTCATTTGATGAATAAATAAATGAATGAATAAACCTGTTGTGTCAGATATTGTGGTGGGCACAGGAGATATTCATTTGAAGTTGGCACAGTCTCAATCTCAAATTCCAGTGGAGGATAGAGACATAAAGAGGACATTTAAAGCTGGACCCAGAGTTGTGTTTTCAAACCCTGACTCATTCCAAGTTTATAAGACTTTAAGCAAGTTACTTAATTGCTCTGTGCCTCAGTTTCCTCATCTGTTAAATGGAAATAATGACAGTACTTACCTCATAAGGCTGTTATGAGGATTCAGTGAGTTAATGAATTTACTTAGAAAGGGACAGGACACATTTGAAATAAAAAGGCAATGGAATGCCTTAAGTACCTGTTGGATGGCAGCAACTGAGCTGGGTAATTAGACCAGAGGTTTCTACCCAGCTTGAGGTAGGGAGGGAAAGCTTCTAGGAGAAGTTGGCTCCCCACTAGACTATAAACTTTTTGAGGTCAGAGGCATTCTCTAATCTTTGCATCTCCAGCACCTAGCACAGTACCTGGCAAATATTAAGTGCCCCATAAATGTTTGCTAGATGAGACTTGAAATAAAGAATAATATAGGAGAAGTCTCTAGACCAGGGGTCAGCAAACTGCGGCTCACGAGCCACATGCAGTTCTTTGGGTACCTTCCGTCTCAAAAGTTTTCCAATCCCTGGAAGAGCCAATCCTGTCCCTCACAACAATTTAAAAATTATTCGAGGGCCGGCCGAGTGGCGCGATGGTTAAGAGCTGGCTTGGGATGCCAGAGGGCCCGGGTTCGGATCCCACATATGAGGGCCAGTGACACTGCCCTTCACAGCTAAGATGCTGAACAACAGCTCAACCTGGAGGGGGGCTGCCGTGAGTCACCAGCGATGGTGTAAGCTGACGCCACTGCTGCAGTGGGTTGCCATGGGCTACCGTGTGTAGCCAGCAGCCAGCGTGAGCGGCCGTCCAGAAGCTGGCGACTGATCTGCCTCCCCCGGGAAGAGCATAATGATGGTGCCAACTTGGGCCAGTGAAGCAACGTCCTCCACAACTAGACAGAAGAACAAAAAATGACAGCAACTTATCTGTTCCCCTTCCCCCAATTCCCCAGTGCTGTTCCCATCCCCCAATTCCCCAATAAAAATCTTTAAAAAAAACAACAACATCAAAAACAAAACTGAAAGATAGGTATTTTTCTGCCCAATTTATAGACCAGGAAAATGAAGATTAGCAAGATCACAAAAATTACCCCAGGTCCTGGCTAGGCAGTGGTAGAAGCAAGATTTGACTCCACAGCTGCTAAATGAATTTGGTATGCCAATCCTTGAGAAGATGATTGAAAGGTGACTAGATTATCTGCAGCCAGAAATGGGGTCAGGTGACGGAAAGCGAGGTGTGGGTCAAGATGAAGGTGGCAGGCACTCCAGGCTGAAGACTGCATGAGCACAGCTGTGGAGAGTCAGGGCAGTGACACACACCGTCCCCCAGACACTTATAATACCTGCGACTTGGCATAAAGTTAAGGGAGTTCATGCTTTGTGAAGCCAATGTCACCTGCTGAGAGTAAGGGGAGATGGTAGGATTGGAGATTTGGGAGACATAACATGCACTCAGTAAATATTTATAATTGGGGAACAATACAGGAAGCTGACTTGTGAAACATAGTGAGACTGCAAGGTTGCACTGGACATGACCTCTGTGGTCTATGGCTACCTCACAGTGTCTCTAATGTTCATGTCCTCCTATGAGAGTTGAAGGACGAAGATGCATGTGTAAAAGATGGCAGAGGAGAAATGGTGGCAGGAAGGGCTGTTCCCCATTAGTTTTCCGTGTTTAATAGTCTGGGTCATAGAACCTTAGAGCAGGAAGAGGTCCTAGGGATCATTTAGTAAATCCGTCTCATTTCGCAGGGGAGGGAACCGAGAACAGAGAGGTTAAGTGACTTGCCAACGATCAAAAAGATGGTCTCTAGCAGAGTTGGTCTTTTACTTTGCAGATCAGTACACTTTTTAGGAAACTGAGATGAGGTGCTAGAGCCAACATTTGCAGGAGCAGGAGTGTTGAAGAGTTGGAGGGATGCTGAAAGGGGAGGGTGGCCGTGGAAGAAGGGACAGACAAATAGGACTGGAGCGAGTCCTGCATCCACCCTTATGTAGCCCTCGCTGGCAAGTAACTTAACCTTTAGGATCCTCAGATTCTGTATTTGTAAATTGAGAGCAAACATACCTGCACATCTGTTGTATTAGAGATAATGGGCGTCAAGTCCCTGGTGCATAATCCATCTTCAATGGTAAGGAGAGCTTCGCATTTCCCAGGGGCTGTTTATAATCAAGTCTCAAAGCTCCCTATTCCAGTGACTAAAAGTGGTTGTAAAATGACATCAAATGGAACAAAGAGCAGCGCAGTTAACTCTTTGTTCTGAGGTTTTGTTAAGAGCTTGACAAGTGTACAGGGAGTTCCCAGGACGATGCTCGCCCACGAGAAAGTTTTTGTTGGTCCAGGCGCATGGATTCAGTCTCTCCGCTTAGCAACAGTATTTGCCTCCTGCATCAGAAAGGAAACAAAAAAGTAAGCCTGCAGTCAAATGCACCCACAAGGGCAAATCCCCCATGAAAGCCTGTCCAAAAAAAAAAAGACCAGTGGGGAAGAGGAGCTGCTGCTGTACGCCTCAGTGAACCCCAATGAGAAAGTCACAAAGGGAGGGGAGGGGCCGCTGGGTGGCTTGTCAGCGCTCGCTCAGAGAAGGATTTTCAGTCCTTCCCTCCTTCTGATTCCCGTTGCGCCATGACTTCCCTCATTGTCATTGTTCCTGGACTATTATAACTGCTTCCTAATTCATTTCCCTGTCTTTCATCTCTCCACCTACGAGGGATTCTACACTATTGCTGTCAAATGAAACAGCTGCCTTTTTCATTTCTTTTTTGAGGGGTAACTGTTGACTTTACATTGCCAGAGAAATCTTTCTAAAGCACAGGTGTGTTATTACTTCTCTACTTAAAATCTGTCAGTGTAGTTTGGGTTATACTCCCCTGCACACTGGCCTCTTGCGTGCCTGCCTATCTCCCCCATCACACTTCTGGAGGGCGGTAGCTGTGTCCCCAGCACTCAAGAGCCCCGGACCGCGTTATCGTGGTCCGGTCACATTAATCTTCATTCAATCCCTCAAAAGCTTTCCTTCACTGCTGAGTCTTCTCACATGTTTTCTTTGCCTAGAGCATTATCCCTTTGATGCTCCCTCTAGCAAATTCCTCATCCTCATTTTAACCATCTTTCCCTCGGGAAGCCTTCCCTGAACCCCAGTGAGGCCAGCACCTCTGCCTCCTCCCCATGTTGTCTGAGAAGTCCCTGGACTGATGCCCTTAATTACATTTCACTATCAGTAGGTACATTACATTATAAATAACCAAATAGCATTTGAAAAAAAATAAATCTTTTCTGTGCTGACTTTGCAGTGTAGAGTCTAGAGCAAAACATGACAACACGAAATAATGATACTATTTTGTCAAATCTTCTAAGAATTCCTTACAATGGATTTTGTTTTGATTCAGCATGATCAAATTTTTGATAAGTTTAGCAACTTCTATTTTTCCTCCTGCTTGAAATTTATGCTAAACGATACTAATTTTCTTAGTATTTCTTAAATACTGTAGGATTAAATTAATTTTATTTTGGAGAAAGGTGCTGCATAGTCAGCATTGGGAATTCTCAGAAATTAATTGATATGGAATACACTTCAAGAAAACTTGCACACAGGTTGTCAGATATTCGATAATTCATCTTACACAAATCTGCAGGGGTCAAGTTTAATTTGTTAAAGATTTTATATCAGCAAAGTTTCATTAATGATAATTTAGGTGAATCACTTTAATTTTTCTTTGGCATTTTCTGTATGTAGGGGTATGTATTAAAAATTCATTTGAATTAATTGTGTTGAAAAAAGAAATACACTCAGCAAACTTGAAATCTTTTGTTTTGTTAGGTAGCTACATATCATTTACATAATAGAAAAGATAAACTCTAATACTCTCTCCCAAAAGAAAAGAAAGTTGCTAAATATTAGACAACAATAACATTGGTTTCAGGTTAATGATTCCAAGAAAATTTAAATATCATTAGATGGTTGAGAAATTTTGATCAAAGAAAATTAAACAAACAAAAACATTTTAATTCGTTTTTTTGACTAGAGACATTTACATGAACAGTGAAAAATCTCCCTTCTCTCAATTGAAAAGTCTTCTCTTTGGAGGCCACCATTGCATTGGGTTTTTTTTAATGTATTCTTGTAGAGATGTTTTATGCATAATTATTTATCTATGTCATTCCCCCCTAATTTACACACTAAAAATCATACCATTTTTTTCTCTCCAGCTGAGCCATCCTGCCACCTGTTGGCAGCTCAGCTGCAGCTCAGCTTGGGCGCAGCTCACTGGCCCATGTGGGAACCAAACCAGTGACCCTGTTTCTCAGAGCTTGCACTCTTAAGCAAGCTCTTAACCAACTGAACCATTCGGACTGCCCCAAATCATATTGTTTTTAAACCTAGAAAAATGTCTTGCAGATTATTCCCTAACAGTGCAACAAAAGTTTTTTCCCCTGTCTTTTATGTCTACACAGTACTGTACTGTGTATATATACTATATGTATATGGACTACGAATAACCTATGCTGTTCCCCAAGCCTGGACACTTAGGTTATTTCCAGTATTTTGCCACCACAAACAGCACAAAATATAGAGCAATCTTGTGTAGACTTCATTTCACACAGGTGTGAGTGTACCTGAAAAGTAAATGGCTAGGAGTGAATCAGTGGGCCAGAGGCACAGGAATTGGTGCTTTTGAGAGATATTGTCAAATTGTTCTCCAAAGAAGTTGTATCAATTAATCTTTTCTTTAGCAAGAGCTAAGAGTATGAGAAATATAATAAAGCAAACAAATTTTCACTTGGTCTTTAGAAAAAGCATTGTTCATTCTGTATTAATTTCGACAAAAGCACCCTTATTCTTTTGGATAGAAAGAAGCAGCAAACTGCTAGAACAGTGATTTTTCCTTGCTGATGCTATCAAAAATTTTCCAATCATTTTGGCTTAAAGTCTAACATGTGAGTGTGATATACACATGACTTTTTGGATCCATTACAGTAATCTAAGTATGTTATATATTTTCATAATATATGTAGTATACATTATATACTATTACATTCCTAAATATTCCTTGGAATAAACTCCCAAGTGGTGTCCTTTGCAGAAAGAGAAAAAGAGGTTAAGTGTGATAGATACCGACATCTATAGCAATATTGTTTATATCCCTTGCATTTTCTTCAGCCTAATGTAATTTCATTCTGTGAATACCATTAGAGATTAAGAAGCTGGTCTTTAAATGTTGTCGCACAACCGGCAGAGTGATTTATTTCAGTACACGTGATAGGAACAGATCATCTCACACTTTTGTATAGCTTTCATCTTTTCTGGTTGGGTTGGGGAGCCCAGTGCTAAACGGCTAGTGTGTGACTACACTGCAACCATATTTTTAAAGAAAGGTCCATCAGAGTTGAGTTTTTACATTCTATTCTGCTTGAATTCTACACAAGCACAACTTAGTTTGTTCGCTAAGGTCTTATTGTTAAACGTGTTCTTCTTAAATGTTCACCTCCCATGCACTATCCTTATGAACTATATCAGTTGCACCAAGTTTATTTTGCCCTTCTGACTCTCTCCCTGTTTATCTGTCTAACATTCGATACCAGCCAAGATGACCTAAGCAGGGCAGTTACAAGTTAGGCTATCATTCGTTAATGTACAGTACTTTGAGTCTCCACCAGGTGGAGCAGTTTCACTTTAGGGAGTCCACTAAATATGGCCTCTGACTTTTCCGTGGTCAATACTCCTGGTAAAATGGAGGTGGATTGGAGGAGAGCAGGGTGCAGTCAGATTTCAGTTTAAGGTTTCAAGGGAGGAATTCCCAATCCTTATGCCATGGGTTTACTATTAATCAAGGCAGAGTGTAGTGTCTCTGGTCTAACCATGTGCAGAAAAAAGCCAAATCCTATTGCTATGGGTTAAATTTATTTCCCATCCTTGTCCCTTTCCAAAGTCAGACATTGAAATCCTAACCCCAGAATGTGACCTTATTTGGATTTAGGGTCTCAACAGAGGTAATCAAATGGAAATGAGGTCGTTAAGGTGGGCTCTAGTCCAATATGGTTGATATCCTTATAAGAAGAGAACATTTGGACTGGGATACAGATAGAGGGAAGATGATGTGAAGAGACGCAGGGAGAAGACAGCCGTCTACCTGTCAAGGGGAGGAGGCCGGAACAGATCTTTTCCTCACGGCCCTCAGAAGGAATCAATCCTGTTGACATTTCGATTTTGGGCTTCTAGTCTCCAGAAATCTGGGACAATAAATGTCTGTTGTTTTAGCCACCCAGTTTGTGGTACTTTATTATGGCAGTTTGAGCAAACTATTGGGTTGTTGGAAAAGTCATGACGCATTTTTGCAACGAGAAACATAGAGAAAATACGTCATGACTCTTCCAACAGCCCGATAATACACCTACCCATTCATTTGGGGATGATTTAAGCAAACTACAATAGATTTAAGCATTTACTATGCCAGAGAAACATTTTCTCCACAGAAAGTGATAATTAACACAAACTGGGTTATAGTTTAGAGATACATTATTGTAAGGGAATAAACTTTAAGCACTCTTAGGCCATTCAAAAGCCCCCTTTTTATAGAAACAAGTGTCGTGCTGATAACAAATGATTCCAAACTTCTTAACGTACACAAAGGGGGGGGGGTCCTAAAGGCTTTGTCCCATTACAGTCTGCGGCATTTTATTTGGGCAGTTGTGATGAATGTGGCTACAAGAGGAATCTGCCTGTACCACAGCAGGAAAGGAAGGAGACTGTGCACATATTTGTACATATACAAGCAAAAATATATGCTTATGTGTGAGAGAATTAGTTTGTATCTGGGTGTAGCTTTGTGAAAAATGTGTTACAAAGAAAAAGGTATGAGAAGAGTTGGTCTGCCAGAAACAGAAATATGGATGCAAGGGGAATGTATGTATGAAGGGGAGAAATGTTTGTATGAAAAGGTGTGTGTGTGTGTGTGTGTGTGAGAGAGAGAGAGAGAGAGAGAGAGAGAGAGAGAGAGAGAGAGAGAGAGAGAGAAATATTTGGTGTCTGTAGAAAGAATGTGTGAGAGACATATACGAGTATATGTGAAAAACAGCCATATGTATGTTTAAGCATGTGTGCTGTCTGCATTTAAGGAAGCAGATGTGTGTAAGGAATACATGTGTGAAGCACATGCGTAAACATGTAAGGGGGGAATGTGTGTGGAGAGATGTGAATGTGTGAAGGAGAGAACAATGCATGTCTGTGAGGAGAAGTGTACGTGTGTGATTCTTTAGGAAAATGCTGGTCAAAGAAACAAATGTGCCCGGGAGCCATGTCTAATTGCCTTCCTGACCCCACGGCCTCTTGGAGAACCCTCTGCTTACTGAATGGGCTTGGAGATTGACAGCTCCTTTGTAAGTTTCAGGTTGGACACCAAAGTTTTTTAGTTTGGTCCCATTCTTGTCAGCATTTTCAACTAGGTTGATTTCCCCGCATTTAAAAAAATATCTTGAAATTACTTTTTCAAGTTTTGGTTCAAGTTCAATAAAGACATATAAAATAAGTGGGTCAGGTTCAGTTGAGGAAAAACAAATCTGATCATTTGTATTTGTTGTTGTTTAAATCAGTGACTAGAAGCAAAAAGATGATTCATTAAGCTGGAAAACAATACACAACTTTTTCATTGAATCTCATTTCTTGTCTAATTAATCCATAATTGGTAGGAGTCTATGTATTTCTAAAATTGATTGTAGAGTTTCAAAAATAGAATAGACTTTCCCCAAAGTCATTGTATTAATTAGCTAAGGTAGAGGACATCTTCCTAAGAATTTTTCCCTAGAGTAACATTATATTCACTTTAATTTTTAGGTTGATCCAAATTATATTTTTGTCTTTATTAGAAGTGACTTCTCTTTTAGTGTTGGGTTTCAAGGAAAGAAATTAATATTTGGAATCACTTTCGTATACCAGGGCATAGGCTAACCCTGGTCCAAATCTGCTCAGCTGCCTATTTTGTTGTTTTTTTACTTCTACTAGTGACCCATGAGATAAGAATGGTTTTTACATTTTAAAAGGTTATATTTTAAGTATTTATATAAGTACTTACAGAATAGCATCCATTTTTAGGTAAAGCCTAAACTATGTACTTCTGGGTCTTCAAGAAAACGTTTGCTGACCCGTTCTGCAGGATTTTATTTGCTTGATAAAATGTAAGCTTTCAAAATGTAAGGGGGAGGGGAAAAGTAAGAGCATTTTTTTACAGTGATTATTGATTTAGCAATCGCAGTAACCTAAACCATAGAGCAAATACATTGGTTAATGTTAATTCAACATAGTTATTCTGTGCATGTTTTTACAGGAGTGGTTGGGAAAAAATAGGCTCTACCCTAGAAACACAAATGCAGTTTCAAGTGTGTCCACTGCAGTCGTGTTTATAATTGTGAAAAACTGGATCAACTCAAATGCTCATCAGAAGAATGTATACAAAAATTGTGCTATAGTCACACAATTGGAATACTAGTTAGCAGTTAAAATGCATAAAGTAGAACTATAGGTAGGATTAGATGGATCTTACGAACACAGTGTTGAGCAAAACAATGTAAGATAAACTGACCAGGTTACAGAGCAAAACATGGAGTCTGATAACACACAGGAAGTTGTAAAGCTGGTAAAAATGCTATATATAGTTCATGAATGCATGCATAAGTAATAATAGTATAAAAACATGGATGGGATGTTTAGGAAGAGTATTGGGGGAGTCAGTTGGGGGGGGGAGGAAAGAATTGGGACCAGGGAGGGCTGTCCAGGGACTGTAACTGTATTGTGATTTATTTCTTACATGAACATTTGAAGCAGGCATGGCAAGATGTCAGGATTGGCTGGTAGTTGGGCACACAGGGGTTCATGATGTTACTCTCCCTCGTTAATGGTGTTTGAAATATTTCATAATAAGAAAAGAAAAATGGGTTTGGCCAAGTGGCTCATTGGTTAAGAGTTGGCTTGGGAGCGCGAGCTCTGAGCAGCAGGACCGCTGGTTTGGATCCCACATGGGCCAGTGACGCTGCGCCCTCTACAGCTAAGATGGTGAACAACAGCTCGACCTGGAGCTGGGCTTTCCTGAGTCGCTGGTGACAGCCTAGGCAGCAGCAGGGCTACAGTGGGCTGCGGTGAGCTACTGTGAGCGGCTGGTAGCCAGTGTGAGCAGCTGGCAGCGGGCCTGAGCTGCCAAGAGCCGCAGTGAGCAGCTGTCCAATGGCTGGCAACCTATCTGCCTCACCAGGAAAGAGTGCAATGATCACAATGCCAACATGGGCCAGTGAAGCAACATCCTCCACAGCTAGACTGAAGAACAAAAGGACAACAACTTGTCTGTTCCCCTTACCGGATTCCCCAATGCTGTTCCCTCCCCTAACTGCCCAATAAAATCTTTAAAAAAAAAAAAGAAAGAAAAAAAAAAAGAAAAGGAAAACGATACTGCTGCTAATCAGAGTACAGGAGGTCCACGGAGATTCTTTCAGGCAACACTTTTACTGAGGACCCATTGTGCGCTGGCACTCACTGAGGGCTATCCCCTCATTCAACTGGGGCCCCTGTCCTCAAGGACACTGACTGTTAGGCCCAAGGCCACACTGGGGGTTGCAGCGGTCACTGGCAGTGAGGGTACAGGCAGTGAGACTACTATGCCTTGAAGGTTCCTGAAATCACTGGGCCATCTTTCACTTAAGAAAAGAAATCTCGAGTTTTACTTCTCCCGCCCTGAGCTTATTGCTCCAGGCCACCCCTGCACCAGTCGGCAGAAGACTTATTTGAGGTTGGTTCACTCGTCCTTTGGCCCTTCCTTCATGCACTCCTTCTTCTGACCAACACTGGGGCCGGGGGGGAGGTGGCCAGGATCCATGCCTGCTCCCCATCGTTCCAGAATCTTCCTCCTCCTCTGCTGACCTCGGCTGTGTGGGACCCGAGTCCCTCAGACCGTGCTGTCTGAACCCGTCCTCTGTCCTGCGGGGCGCCCACACAGCACCCAGGGCGCGGGGCGTCAGGGCTCAGCGGGGGGTGGGAGGTGGAGGCCCTGGGCCCTGCTGTGGAGTCGCTGGGAGGCCTGGGCTCCGCTCCTGCTACTCCACAGCCGTGTCCCCTCTGCGCGCCTGGGTCCCAAGCGGCAGAATGACTGTTCTCCTCGAGTCCTTCCCACGCCTGTCCAGGCGCCCGCCCCCCTAGGGCCTCTGCAGCTGGAGGGTCTCCCAGTCGCAGCCCCGCGGGAATGTTCGGGTGACGTGCGTGCCCGGCCGGGATGGGGCCCCTGGGGGAAGGAACCCCTCCGAGTACAGAGAAGGAAGCGACATTTTCTGAGCGCCAACGGCGCGCCTCGCCGGGCGTCCCGCACCCAGCACCTCGGGTGGGTGGGGAGCTGGGAATTTCATCCCGGTGACGCCGGGGCCGCACCAGCACGTCTGCTTTGGCGGGGGCGCCGGCCTCAGGGCACCGGGTGGGAGACCCTGCCCTCGGCGGGGACGAGCGCTGGCCGGGGCCAGTCTGCCCCCCCAGGGGGAGGGCGCGGGGGCGCGACTCCACCCGCGTGAGCCCCCCGCCCCGCCGCCGCGCCCACCCCGACCCTTCCCCAGCGCGGGTCCGGGGGCTGCAGAGTCCGCCGCGCGTCCCTCCTCCGCGGCCGCTCACAAGACCCGGAGAGCTGGACTCCGGGGGCGGCCCGTGTCAGGGGTCGAGTCCTCGGCGCGGGCCGCGCTCCGCAGTCCGGGTTTGCCGAGCGCCCCCCGCGCGGCCGAGCCCGGGAGCCGCGGGTGTGCGGGCTGCGGGAGGCCGGGCGGGCGCTCCGACGGCGCCGGGCGCACGGGAGCGGGCGGCGTCTGCGCGAGGACAAAGGGCCGAGGTAGGGACGGCCGCCGGCGGGCGCGGGGCGCGGGCTGCGGGCTCCGGAGCGGGGACGGGCGGGACCTCGCCCCCACCCAGCTCGCGGGGACGAG